>NC_140222.1:25702308-25862308 GCF_951802725.1 Rutilus rutilus | reverse complement strand
CGTACGAGATGTCGTAATCCAGGGTAAATCATTTCTTTCAGAAGGACCATGACTTTTAAGACTTAAGCAGCTAAAAGAATTAATAACGATCTATTTTTTTCTAGTGCGACTAGAAAATATTGCCTACATTATTTCCCATGCACTGCTTTAACAGTCAGTTTAGTCCACTGTAAATGTTCAGCACTAACTACAAAGCTACTAAACACTGGAGTTTAACAAACCAGATCCTGTTTAACCAGGCATGTTACTGATCATACTAATGCGAGTTAGTTGTTTACTGTCTACGTGTTTATTTCTGTGTGCGTGGTTTACTTTATATTTTTACATTAATCACGTACCAGTGAGATTTATTCACATGCACTGCGCTTTGCCTCTTGAAAACGGAGGGAATCGTGTTTTTAATGGACACGTTGATGTTAAGCGCTCCGGAAAACTGCTTAAAGTCTCCGAATAGGTTAGCAATTGAAATATGAACCTGATTTACTCAATTCTTTAGTGAGCATTAAATGTGTGAATTGCGTGACAATTGGTTATTAATCTGTAGAAAGTCCGAAAAAGAATTACTTCAAGTTTTGGACCAAATTTGACAACTAATTGTTAAGTACTTAAAGGTATAGTTCACCCGAAAATGAAAATTCTATCATCGTTCACTTACCCTTTGTTGTACAAATACATTTTTACATGTCGGTAACCAGACAGTTGATGGACCCCATTGACTACCATTGTATTTTTTTGCCTATTGTGGAAGTCAATGGCTACCATCAACAGTTTGGTTACCGACATTCTTCAAAGTATCTTCTTTTGTGTTCAGCTGAAGAAAGAAACTCATACAGGTTTTGAACAACTTGAGGGCGAGTAAATGATGACAGAATTTTCATTCTTGGGTGAAATTTCCCTTTAAGTATTAACTAGCTTTAACTATGAGGTATAGGTCACTATCTAGCCTAGTGCCTTAGCACAGCCGAGGGTGAAGTTACATTTCGTTTTAGGATGCCGGGCACTCGTGACAACTTTAGGCTTCACAATATTCACCATTCATGTTTTCGCAAAGCGTCAGTTTGCGGTGTATTTCTACAGCTAACTCAAATGGAAATGTATGAAGCAGCAGTCATTTATGTGGAAATCATTGTATTTGTTTTCTTTTGACGGCACAACACTACATTATACTACATGTAAAACTTTTATCCTGCTGAGTATTTGTATCGTTTTCGTTTTGTTTGTATTTTGTTTTCAATGATCTCGGGTGAATCACGCATAGAAATGCTATATTTAACCCCAAAATCAAAAGGAAAAAAAAAATGTGAAATTAAATTTTGCATAAGAAGATTAATACTTTTTAGCATTATTCTGTGACATTATTGTCATGCTAATTGCGCACGTTTGTCATTACTGTAATGCAAAAAAACAACAACATTATTTTAATTTAACATAGTAATAAAACGAATCTTGTCTGGACAAGATTAGTAAATGAACAACATCAAATTTTATTTTTTCTTATTTAATATATTTTTTTTACATTATGGTAATGAGAATTGTTAATTGGCCATGAAAAGCTTCATTTTAATGAAAATAATGTCATTATGTGAAAAATGTATGCTAAAAATAGGCTTAATTTTCTTAAAAGTCAAAATATAATGTCTGTTATGTTTTTTTTTAATGTGAAATATGACCTGGACGTGTTTTTGAAAGACTGATTTAGTAATGTCTGATTTACTTTTTCTGTTTTTTCGAACAATCACGCCACTTTTGTTTTTCAAAAGCTAGAGGAGAAATACAAAAATTGACAGTGTTTTTATCTCTTCGACATCTCTGTTGGCCCCTATAATAGTGTTACGGCTGATTCTGACTGCCCTCGGTCACATGATGCAGTACGTCAGCTCTGATTGGTTCGAAGTATGAATGAATTGATTATGCAATTTTACGATACAAATAAAAAAAATCTACAATTGCACAGTTATGTCACTGTATTTGTGTCGCAGTGACAGAGTGGAGAGATCAAGGTAGTGAACGGGCTCATGAACGCTGTTCTTCCTGATTGTGTGAATTTCGACTGTACGTGTTTGTTTGCGGTGTTTGTTTGCTCCAGAAGAGAATGCAAGTATTTTTTTTTTACCCCTCATTGTTTCTCCACAACCCTCAGAAAACTGTCAAACCACCCCTCAGTTTGTCACTGTGTGAAAGTATGAGCTCCATTAAAATAATCATTGCAAAATTGTGTGTTGGATTGAATTCATGTTGATGAGTGGATATAAAAGTCATTTTATAAACAAATTAAAAATCAACAATCAGATATTTTTTATGTCTATCTATATACTGTATATATATGTATATGTTATAAAAAAAATAATACAAAATTATTTGTAATTATATTGCAATTATGTAATATATTTAAAAAATATATATGCACATGTACATATATAACTTAATTTGTATTAATTTATATTTTATTTTAATAAATGTATATCTTTTTATTGATTTATAAGAAATATAAAGTATAGTATAAAAAGTTTATTAAATTTTTTTTTTTTTGTACAATCTGATGGAAGAGAGACGCTTACAGAGCGTGAAACATTCCTCTGAATGAGGTTGTGTTTTTCTACTGGTTGTAATCTGAAGAAGGTGACGTGCTCAGATCAGCAGTATTGATTATTGTGTTGATGGTGACGTCGTGTGAGCGGTGCTCTATTGATCAACTAATCCCGGTCCATAGAGGCCAGAGAGGGGCCATTCACCCTGATCTCATGACAGGTGGCGTCTTTCTCCTCTGCCTCCCCTTCCTCCCTCTTTTGTCTGGCCCAGTAATGATTAGAGATCAACACCTGAGTCCCACAGTATCGAGCCTCCAAAGAGCCAAACCTGCATGACTGTAACTGACAGGGGTTTAATTCAACGCTCCCTTACAATGAGGTATTTTAGAGTTCATGTTTATAGGGATACTAAATTTGTGGACCAGATTGAGAAATATGACTTATTTTATTCATGTTATGAATATGAAGATATTTATATTTTACATTTTCATATATAAATATATATACAGACCCTTTCCAAAAAATTAGAATATCATGGAAAAGTTTATTTATTTCCATAATTCCATTCAAAACGTTAAACTTCCATAGATTATAGATTCAGGGCCCACAACTTAAACGATTTCAAGTATTTAGTTGTTTATTTGTACATAATTTGGGCTTCCAGCTCATAAAACCCACGAAAACAGGATTTCAAAAAATTAGAATATTACATGAAATCACACAGTAATTACACAGTGATACCATGGTCATTGAACCAGGTTTTGGTTATTTTGGCAGTGTGGGCAGGTGCAAATCCTGCTGGAAAATGAAGTCAGCATCTCCATAAAGATTGTCTGCTGAAGGAAGCATGAAGTGCTCTGAAAATGTCCTGGTAGACGGCTGCGTTGAGTGGACAGCACAGTGGACCAACACCAGCCGATGACATGGCTCCCCAAACCAACACAGACTGTGGAAACTTCACACTGGACTTTAAGCATCTTGGATTGTGTACCTCTCCATTCTTCCTCCAGACTCTGGGACCTTGGTTTCCAAAGGAGATGCAAAATTTGCTCTCATCAGAAAAGAGGACTTTGGTCCACTGTGCTTTATTAAATCCAGAGTCAACGCAGCCGTCTACCAGGACATTTTCAGAGCACTTCATGCTTCCTTCATTTTCCAGCAGGATTTGCACCTGCCCACACTGCCAAAAGAACCAAAACCTGGTTCAATGACCATGGTATCACTGTGTAATTACTGTGTGATTTCATGTAATATTAAAAAAATTTGAAATCCTGTTTTCGTGGGTTTTATGGAAGCCCAAATTATGTTCAAAGAAACAACTAAATACTTGAAATCGTTTAAGTTGTGGGCCCTGAATCTATAATCTATGGAAGTTTAACGTTTTGAATGGAATTATGGAAATAAATAAACTTTTCCATGATATTAAAATTTTTTGGAAAGGGTCTGTATATATATGAATATATTTATATTTTACATTTATACATATATATATATATATGTGTGTGTGTGTGTGTGTGTGTGTGTGTATGTATGTATATATATATATATATATATATATATATATATATATATATATATATATATATATATGTGTATATATATATACACACACACACACACACACACACACACATACACATCTAGTTATGCATATAGCATTATTTGAAACTATTATGTGTTAAATATGTACTACCCATTTATAATAATTATATGTAAATAAAAATGTTTTCGTGTGTATATAGTACATTGTGTTTGATATTACAGCATTAGTATTTTTGCATATTATATATACTATAATAACATGTTTCTATGTATTTTTTAATATATTATTACTATTTTCTTATATTTATTCTATATGATCTAGTTACACATATACATACGCTAAAATAATACAATCAAAATATTTTATAAATGCATATAGTAGAGCATTACAGGATTATTATACATTATAAAATGATGATTATATTGCTAAATCTTATATTTGGTGTTAAATATGGACTGCCCATTTCTAATAATAATAATAATATGTTCACGTGTGTATATAGTGTGTGTATATAGTATAATGTTATGATTAATATTACAACATTAATATAAATTTTGTGTTTTGCATATTATTTAATATTATTTTAATAATATACAAATATTTAGTCAATTATTGTTACAAAAATATTTCATTTATTATAATACATTTTATATAATTATGTTTATTATTTTGTTATAATATATTTTATTTTAATATTATCAGGGATAATTAATATATATGAAATGTGTTTGTGTATAGTAAAGCTTTAAAGGATTAGTATGGACTCATTTATTAATTAAAAATGTTGTTGTATTATTTTATATTGAATTAATACTAATATTTGCCATAAAATATTTACTGGAGTTTTTATTTTAATAATAGCCAAGGAGAGCTCTAGAATTTTGAGCTCCGAATAGTGGTGATATTTGTGGGTTTGCATAGCTGGAGTGGTTCTAATGATGGATTTAGAGTGTGTGTGTGTGTGTGGCAGGGAGGCAGCAGGTGCAGGATGCAGGTTCAGCGTTGGGCTTCTTTATCCCGCAGTAAGTGGACGGGACAGCTGAGCTCTCGTACCCGTGGGGAGATGGGGGGAGGGCTTAGACGCACCCCTCCGCCAGCTGAGCTCATTAGCATCGCTACACACAACACAAACCTGCACTTGAGAGCAGCGATCATGTTTAGAAGGGTGTAGAAAGCCTATAAATCTACCCAGAGTCCTTTTAAACAGCTGTCATGGACAATCTTACAGTTATCAGTGACACAGCTATGAATATTGGGTAATGAAGGGTATAATTGCTTAAAAGTGAAGCCTATAAATACGTATAATGCGTAATGAGTTTGTGCCGCTTGTTTAGAAGAGGTTTTGACTTATAATTTTTGTCTTGTGTACAATAAAACAGAGAAAAATGTATCTATGGAACAGAATTTGATAAGAGACTTGGATGTGGGATCTTTTGACCACCAAGAATACACTCACCACCACTTGGAGCACACATCACATGCCATTGCTTCTGTAAATGTAAATGCATGTTCTTTGTTTTTTCGTGTGTGTTTTTGCGTATGTGTGTGTGATGAATGTCGGTGACCAGGATGGAATCAATCATTGTCTAATCAATAAGAAGGACAGGCGAGATATTGACCAGCGCACACACCTCCACCCTGACAGCTGGAGGAACCAAGACCCCCTTCGCGGCCGATCACACAGAACATGTTTTTCCATCCCGCTTTTCCACTGTTTTTCAATGTAAACGCGACAGACAGACGCCTTTAACCATTGCGTTCGAGTCTTTTGCAGCATCTCGCGCGGCATACAGTGCTGAAGTTAAACTTTTAAAATCTCTAGACCTCGTGTTTTTAACACCAAAATGTGTCCTGTGTGAACCGAACACGTTTTTCCATTCCACTGCGCTACTTTTTCAATGTTTTTCAATGCAAACACACCGATGTCTTTAACTGTAATGCTCACATCTCATTTCTTTTGCAGCGTCACGCGCATTACGCGGCATTCTAAAAACGTGGAGCTCATATTAACTCTTTAATGACTCTTAACTCTGATGACGTGTTTACTGGTGCGAGGGCAGGACAACCTGTCACTCACATGAGATTGACCAATAGCAATCCACAACCATTCAATCAATTCCCAATAGACAAAATCAAGTCCCGCCCTACATTTTGTCTTGTTCGAGTAGCCCTTTCACTCAGATATACACTCACCTAAAGGATTATTAGGAACACCTGTTAAATTTCTCATTAATGCAATTATCTAATCAACCAATCACATGGCAGTTGCTTCAATGCATTTAGGGGTGTGGTCCTGGTCAAGACAATCTCCTGAACTCCAAACTGAATGTCAGAATGGGAAAGAAAGGTGATTTAAGCAATTTTGAGCGTGGCATGGTTGTTGGTGCCAGACGGGCCGGTCTGAGTATTTCACAATCTGCTCAGTTACTGGGATTTTCACGCACAACCATTTCTAGGGTTTACAAAGAATGGTGTGAAAAGGGAAAAACATCCAGTATGCGGCAGTCCTGTGGGCGAAAATGCCTTGTTGATGCTAGAGGTCAGAGGAGAATGGGCCGACTGATTCAAGCTGATAGAAGAGCAACTTTGACTGAAATAACCACTCGTTACAACCGAGGTATGCAGCAAAGCATTTGTGAAGCCACAACACGCACAACCTTGAGGCGGATGGGCTACAACAGCAGAAGACCCCACCGGGTACCACTCATCTCCACTACAAATAGGAAAAAGAGGCTACAATTTGCACGAGCTCACCAAAATTGGACAGTTGAAGACTGGAAAAATGTTCCCTGGTCTGATGAGTCTCGATTTCTGTTGAGACATTCAGATGGTAGAGTCAGAATTTGGCGTAAACAGAATGAGAACATGGATCCATCATCACCTTGTTGAATCAATGCCACGTAGAATTAAGGCAGTTCTGAAGGCGAAAGGGCGTCAAACACAGTATTAGTATGGTGTTCCTAATAATCCTTTAGGTGAGTGTAGATCACAATAGGGAAGAAAAGACTATCGCAACTTCCGTTTCATGTCGACTTTAAAGGGATATTTCTGGTTCAGTACAAGTTAATTTCCACTTGCCCCTCGTTTTTTTGACAGAGTTACAAACAATGGTTTTAACGTTTATGGTCCTGCTAAAATACTAACAGCATATGAAGGAAAAAAACAAGCTGTCCCACAAAAGCCAGTTGTTTTATTTCATAGGAACACATATAAATAAATGTAACAAAATACATTAGGTTGGTAGCTTTTTGCGCAGCACGTACCATAATACTGATATCCTTCAGGACAGCACGCTAATGGTGTCAGGTTGCACTGTAGAGGCATACCAATGTGCCGCCTCATGGAGAAATATCGAATCAATTTACTAAAGAGCATTTAGAGCTGATGATCAATGCGACTGCAGCGTGTGCACTGAGTTCTAAGAGAGCATATAAGCCTTTTTTTGACCGTGTGCAATATAGATCTGTGTACTTGTTAGCAGCATGGAGAAGGTTTTGTACTAGAACCGACAGTCTGAATGCGAAAACGACGGAGGCTTTGAATGAAACAAAATGTTCAGAAGAAGAATAAACATTGATGTTCATTGGTCTTTTTTGGCAAACACATTTAGACTGTCCTTCATTACAATAATACTTGAGTTTAACTTGCAGTACGAGAAATATCCTTGTCCTTCATACATAATTGTGCCACAGATATATATAATATTCTGTTACGATACAATTCAATAGTACCATTCTGATAGGAAACAACGATCCAATGAATGTGACTGAATATGGTATTTTTTCGAGGTACCACTGTAAATTAGCCATGACAGAGGCTTTAGGGATGAGTTTGCCCAAAAAATGAAATGGGATTGGAACAAAATACATGAAAAAAACCTTCATTTTTGGGTAACTATCCCTATAATATGGACCGTCACACCATCATTGCTTAACAGCCCCAAAAAAACGTAATGCTGCCGTTTACACAAACTCATCCCTGACTTCATTTCTGACGCTCTTTAGCACAGTGTTCGACTGAAGCAAAACGCCATCAGAGTCATTCTGGCTCAGTCTGGTCTTCAGTTAGCGCTGTATGCGTCTATGTCGTAGTACGCGGATTGAAGCCGTACTGTTTTGAGTCATTAAACGGGTCACCAGGTCCAGACTATGTCCCGCCACCTTCTCGCCGTTCACCTCTAAGATCTCGTCCCCGACCCCGAGGAGCCCCGCGTAGAGTTTCTCCATATTGCTGTCGCCCATTTCTTCAACGTACACCCCTTAAACATAAAGCGAGTTAGTCTTAAACGCTTCGACTGCGTCAGAAGGGCATGAAAACGAGAGCGAGAGGTCACTCACCTGAGTCTGGCCTGCCTTTTCCTCGTGCGATGAGAAAGCCGAAGGGGCCGTTGGGGGGTCTGGAGAGCTCCAGTAAGATGGTGCCGTCAGGGAAGGCCTGAGCCACGCGTCCCACCGGGCGCACCGCACTGGGCCGCCCCACGTCCTCTACACTCAAGGCACGGTGAAGACCCCTAAAACACACACAGATTTATTGACCTAAAACAACCTAAGAAATGCAGAAGAAGTTTAACAGCCAGATTTTATGGTGAGTTTCTTTTTATCTAATAATTATATTATCATTTTGAATTATGCTCATTCAAGCAGTTGGCATATAACAGTGCTAGAACTGTATTTTCTTGTGAGTGGTTCTTGATCATTAAAGTTGGATTATATTTATATAATTCATTTTAATTACATTTATATGTTTATCTGTAAATATGTAATTTTACATATTAAAATAATATATGAAATATTTTAAATATATAATTATATTAGTATTTATTTCTGATCATCGTATTTATAATATAAAAAAAAAAATGTAACACCCTTATCTGACATTGTGCTATATATCATGGTAGTATTCCATGGAATTCCAAAGAAGATCATGTATTTTCAACTGTGAAGGCTGAATAAACAGGATACAACCAGAACAGATCTATCCTACTGGCTCTCAAGCAAGATGATGTAAGCTGCAGCTCAGCTCCAGTCACTAAGGCTGGAATTTCCTCTCTGGCTATCTCTCCTTCCCTCAGACACACATTCACACGCTCATAAACACCACACACGCTCACAGGCACTATCGCATCGCAACGCCACTGACAAACACACTATCTGGCACTGTGAACAACCCAAACACACTTAAAGGGCAGCGTCTAGTAATACACGCAAGAGGCTGAATATAGCAGCAGCATGTAGACAGGTGATCATTCCCGGGATTCCATGTCTTTCTTTGGCAAACACACACCTCTATTTTTATCCTCCCTCCCTCCCTCTTTTTATTGCTGCTGCTGACCCAGTCAATGGAAAATACTAATCCTGTTGCACAACACGACAGCTGTCTGAACATTACAAGAACACGATGCATGCTCCGCAGAACATGTCATGCTTGAAATTGCCATCGTTCATTACACTACAAGGTTACAAAGAGGTAAATAGGATGATTTAATAAGACCAAGCGGTGTACATGTGCATGAAATATTGCTTACAAAATATTACGGGGATGGCATCAGATTTTTTTTTTGTGTGTAAATTATTATGGAATTATTTATTTTTAAAAATGTATATTGTAAACAAAGTATGATTTTTTTTTTATATTTAGTATATATTAATATATTATAATGTTTAAATATTATAATAGTAATATTATTATAATATTAATATTAAATGAATATTATAATATAAAACATAAAATGTATATATTATAAATATTAAATGAATATTATATATAATATAATATAATATATAAAATTTAAATATTATAAAATAACTTTATATATATATATAATATTTATGTGTTATAATTATTTAATATAGTAATATTGTTTTAAATAAAATTGTATATATTGCATTTATCAACCTCATATTTTTTAAATAATACAAGTTATGCAATCTTTAAAAAACGTTTCAATATTCATGTCTTGATAATTACAATATTAGCAAAAGATTTTAACATTTAAAAAAAAAATTTTTATGAAAATAAACATCAATACAACAATTACATTTCTTGGAAATTGCATTATTATATAATATTATATTATTATATTATATATTGTTTGGTGTCATTTAAAGTGATGCATCATATTAGTGTGTTATTAATTGGTATATTGTGTAAATGTTGTACCTGGTTAATACAGGGCTGCAGGGCTGTTCTCCTGGAGTGTAAGCAGAGGAGCGGTCTGATTTCATTTTGGGTATTTGGAGATTTTGAGCCGATGAAGATCTCCTCAGCTGGAGAAACGGAGACCCCTAGTGGTGAGAAACGATACAGTCAGTGCCACTCACTATATTATCACTTTGAAATTCAATTGTAATTAATATCCATTTATAAGAAACATTTTATTCCTTTAAAACAGTTATAGATGTTTTCTGAGGGACTTCTAAAGGTTGTCATACAATAACAAAAGATGCTAACCAGACGTATAGTCTGCAGTGAGGGGGCTTTCTTTAGCTGGTGGTGGTGTCTGTGTGTGGGGCTGGGGGAGGTGGAGGGTGATGTTGGCCGAAGGTTTTGGTTCGAGTTTGAGTTGGGTTTGGGGTGCAGGCTGAGCTGATCCATGCTGCTGGATCGTCCCTTTCCCAGCAACCCCACACTGTTCAGCCCCATGGCAGAGAAGAACCGCCGCAGGGAGAGTTTGGGTCGACCCTCCCGATGCTCCGCATCCATCCCCGCTCTAAAAAACAAGTCATAACAGGTCATTTATACATACTTTTGTATACGTTTTGTAACGTCTGTATGAATGTTTATGCAATTGTGATTCTCAGTCAGTAGGTGGCAGTGTTGTAGTGGACAAACATGGAGTCATAAGTAAGTCTGGACCACATCTCTCCTGACCTACTTTGAGCATGAATTGCCAAAGCAATCTGTATGATTGTTGCCCCGGAAATTAAATTGTTCAGCGAAAGGATTGAACATTTTAGTAAAGAATCTGGTTTGATAAAGTCCTAACCAAAAAAGGGGATTACAGAAAAGAGATGTAGCCGTGGGTAAGGGCATAGGGATGATACTCATAATTTCCACCTCTTTCTTTCCCTCTTTACTCACTGGGAAAAGTTTGGGCTAGTTGCCCTGTGATGCACTGGTCTGATTGGCCCTCTGACGTGTCCATCAATGAGATGAGTCTGGGCTGATTCAGCACTGCTGGATGTTGCATCAGATCCTAGTTGTCCTGTAGTCTGGTGCAGTTCCACATCTGAGTAAGAATAGAGAACGTGGCAGTACATATCAAAGGATGATGGATGAAACTGTGTAAATTGTTAAATATTATGATGATACTGTGTAAACTGAATTGTTATTTATAACAATATAACATAGTGAAGCATCTCATGCTACTGACAAACGTAAGTGTCAGAAGGCATTTTCAAGTAGCGTCACACAAGATGGAAAGATGTTGGAGGGGGTGGAAAAAGACTGATCGCACTAGCAACTGGCCCACTGTGGGATTACTCCACTAGGACAGTATGGATCTGCTGATCTGGACAATCCCCAGTGGGACAGGAACGCAGTGAAGAGAAGCGCACACACCCAAAGGTGACACCTCGCTAACTGGAGCAGAGCTCACAGGTCTACCTGGAATTGCCACTTCATTCTGGGAAAAGCTTTGATTAATTTTTAGATTACATTACGTAAGCGTGCATCTGCAATGCTAAATATTAGCTTTATCCTTATTGGCGTGAAGCTCAGATATGTAGCAAAAAAATATTAGATCTATTACAGCTAGTGCTATTAGTGCTTTACTAATCGTAGACTTCATGCTATTATTTATTTTTCTGAAAAACAAATTTTTAGCTAAGTGGTTAAAGGTCAGTGCTAGTAACCAGATGGTTGCAGGTTTGAGTTTGTCAAAAGGTGATAATTATTGTTTTCTTAAACATGGCACTTCCTCGATGTTTCTTTTGGGAGGTTGTCTTTGTATGTGTATGGCAGGGGTGTCTAATACTGCTCCTGGAGAGCCACTGTCTTGCAGACTTTAGATTTAACCCCAATTAAACACACCTGAACCATCTAGAAACTTCCAAGCAGGCAGTTGTGTTGGGGGGCTTTCGCATTGGGTAGTTCTAGGAACTTAGTTCTAGAAACTAGCCACCAGGGTGGTTCCCCGAGAACTAATGGTTCCCTTAGGAACATTTTCCTGGTTGCATTCGCAACGCCAGTAGGAACTCTGAAATGATGTAGGCCACGCTTGTTGTTGTGACTTTTATTTTGATGGTTTATTTTGGTGTTTCGCGAGCGTTCGGACAATCAGCGTAAACTAACGTCACTGGTAGTTCCTATAGTGCTGGTTTAGACCCTGCTCTGAAGTAGGAGCTATATTAGTTCCTCCAAAAGGAGTTCCTAGAACTAAAATCGTTCCTAGGAACTATGAAAAGGTTCCTCCGGTGCGAAAGCTCCTGTGGACTTCTAGGCAAGCTGGAGCTAAACTCTGCAGGACATTGGCCCTCCAGGAGCACGTTTAGACACCCCTGGTGTATGATAAGTTGCTTTGGATAAACCTTCTGCTCATTGACTACTATTAGCCCATTTAGTTAAACTAACCTGTTGACCTCTCCTCCCCTTGTATGGGTAGGTTTCGAGCACACAGAACCGGGCTTGTCTTGGGTAAGGGTCCAGGGGTGACCATGACAGATCTGTCCTCCCAGTAACCCAACCCAGTGGGAGCCTGCTCCTGCACAATGCCCCCTGCCTCTGTGGAGTCCAGATGCACCAGGTGATACTCTGGTGAAGACATGAGTGTGACGGTTCGTCGACCAGTAGAGCGGTCTTTGGAGCTGGACTTCAGGGCTGATTTTTTCGGTTGGAGAGGAGGAGGGGTTGGCTGGGGAAGGTGGGAACTTGGCGGTTCTCCTTTTGGAGGCAACGGAGGTGCCACAATACCTTTGCTGGATGTAGGGCTGCATGTGTCTGGTATTCTCTGTCCAAGTAAATCAGTGGCATAGGGGTTGAGTGGCAATGCTACTCCATTAGAGAGACACATTTGAGTCCCATTGGGTGTGAGTTTGTTGCAGTCCGGAGGTGTTGGAACCCTAAGGCCATTGACGTACAAGGGTTCCTGCTTACTCTCCAGTTTTCTGACCTTCTTCTTCAGCTTCTGGAATGTTCCTCTACTGCTCACATTATCCGCAGGACTGCAATACGTTCCATCGCTGTGGACAATAGCGGGACTCGTCCCAATGTACGTCTCCTTAATCTGTTCGATCCGGACTAGCCGGTTGGGAAGTGTGGGAGCAACCCAACATGGTACCTTTTTCCCTTCTACTTCCCCGTTAGGTACGGACAGAGTATTTGAGTTCAAGCTAGGATCATGGGGTTCATTTAGAAAGGTCCCACAAGAGTTGCACTGCCTGTTTGCTGTCTCCGAACCTTTGCCATTTAACAAACTCTTCTTGGCTTTTGTCTTCCAGAATATTGAATCCTTCGAGCCATGTCCTGTCTCCGCCTTTCCATTGATGTAAGATGACAAGGTGGGTTTGGACACCAGCAGGCCCTGTGCTCTTTCTCCAGCCCTGCGTCGCTGGCGTAGCCGCTCCAGGTAGCGCACCTCGGCGTCCTTCTCGGATTCGTCTTCGAAACGCACGCGAGTTGGAGACTGGCCGTGTCTCCGTCGGGTTCCACCCACTGAGTCGCCGCTGGAGGAGTCACTGAGGTTTCCCGAAACCACCGCCACGCCCTCCTTCCCGGCAAGAGGAGCCTGGTGTAAGGGTACACCAACCCAGGAGAGCAGCTCCCTGTACACACATGCACATATATGAAATTAGTTGCATTCCTGTGCACTTAGATACACAAAGAAATGGATGCATGCCAAAGTGGCCTGCAGTCTATCTCTCAGCATGGAGACATGGGCAAATTCCTGAGGAAATTTTCCCTCTGCTTTGGCTCCTCTGTGCACATTCCTGACATGCTTTTTACTCCTTTTAGGAAGGTCGTCTTCAACACACCAGACATTTTGATATCATCAGGTCTTTGTTAGATATAAGAAAACAAAAACTAGTGTCTTTCAATATTCCCTGTTTGCTAAGGAATAGAAATCTACAGGTGTGCCGGTATTATTGCGCACTGGGACTTTTTATGCCTGTTAAGCATTGTGCACTGTTCTGAAACCTATGGGACTTTTTACAGCTCTGAGTTTGTCTTAAACATTCAATCTCAAGAGAGGCAGTTAAGTGTTAAGTTTAACCCGAGCAAAACTGACAGCAGTGTAATCAACATCACCAAGCTGTTTTCCCCATAAGGGAGAGGCAGGGAGGGAATTAGGGAGAAGGAAAGTAACAGCTGGCAGACATGACAGGTGTAGCAGAGCAGTACAGCAAAGCAGTTTCATCAAAGCTCCCATTTAAATAAATAAAAAAGAGATTTTTCTGTCAGTCACTTATTCACTATTATTTGTTTAAATCCAAAGCCAGAAAAATTATATACAATTTATATTTTTATTTGTTTGCTTGTTTTGGTTTTCTATTCAATTTAAAGGCTTTATCAAATTGAGTACACCAAGTACACTAATTTATGGGGAAAAAACTAATAACAACAACAACTAATAGCACAGTGCTGAAAATGTAATACTTATTATTAATTTAATATCTTAATTATACATTTTTATATTACTTTATTTGTATATATTATTAATGCTTTTTAAAAAACATATTATTCCCCTTTTTTCTCAGTGCGTGTCAGTTTTTGTTGTGACGTTTAAAATTGCCCTAATCTGTTCCGGATGCTGCCATGCACCGCTTGTCTTCATACCAAACAAGGAGACAGGCGTTTGGGGCGGCTCGCCCATCTGTCTTTGTGTGAAAGTGCTGAGGTAGAGAACAGAGCGCTGGATGGGGAAGTGGGATTTAGAGGCACCAGACGTGTGTACACATTGTATAATTCAGGTTGTCTTATATAACACGTGCCCGGCAGACACAGAGAAGAAGAGTTTGAAGGAGGACGCCAGAACACTTCGTTTAGCAGTTTAAATTCAGGCTACCATTAGCTTCCTGCTGTTTCACTGATAGTATTGAATTGGCATCTTTGTTATATTATTATATAATACTTGTATATCAGTTTCATACAAATACGTAGAAGAAAGCCTTATTTTAATGTCTTTATAATGCCATAATAAAAGACCAGACCGAAATAGAGAGCAGCACCTGTTGCTTCTGAAGAGATTTGCCAAACACTTCCCCCCTTCCCTTTTATCAGCTGCCCGCCTCCAAACAGAGCAAAAGACAATTCAGTCCAGCCCCAAATAATACAGTTTAAGATCTACATCCCCCACACAAATCCTCAAGTGTGAGCAGGCGAAGGTTTCCTTGTTTTGATATGAAGAGAGCCATGTAAACACACTCCCTTCCCATGATGCCTAAGCCTCTAAACCCCAACCCCCCCCCCAGCAGAAACCCCAACAAGCCGAAAACTAGAGAAAAAGAGACCGGAGAAACTTACGGGTTGTCCCTCTGGACGGGTAGGATGGTGTGGTCGGCTTTGAGAGGGTTGGACCGGGCCTTCATACGCGCTCTCTCTAGCAGTCGTTTGGCCTGCTCGTGGCGAGGGCTCAGCGGAAGGTCGTCGCCCAACACAAAGGCCCTGTGGGCCGGCCAGAGAGACACAGAGAGAAAGAAACACGTCAGCTCCTGTGCGGTGTGGGGGGATTAAGTGGAGCAGGCCGTCATCACTAATTAGGCTGACGGTTGAGTGTGTGTTGGGTTTGTACCTGATTATGATGCGCTTGATGGGCTTATGCATATGTTTACATGATCAAAGGCTTGAATATTACTCTAAAATAGAAATATGGCCAAACCAAGATATAAAAAGACATAAATCAGAATGTAGCCTATGGGTCATTCTCAGGAACTGGTATGCCTCAGGACTTACTACTGATGTAATTCAAAGGAAACTGAACTTAGTCTCATTATTTAATAACGTAAACTCTGTTTAGTGTGTAATGTAAAAAAAAAAAAAAAAAAAAAAAATTGTGTAATACGTTTGTTTTTTATAATCAGCCAAGTTTCTAATTTGCCTCACTATGTATCACTAATTCACTCATTTCTTTTTTTAAATCCAAGAAAAAATATGGATATACTATTTATTTATTTGTTTTTGTTTTTTATATTTAATTCAAAGGATATTTAAACCTAAAAACATAAAGTTAACAAAAAATAAAAGTGTTTATGAAATGTATGGGTCATTCTCAGGAACTGGTATAACTCAGGAGTTACTACTGATATAATTAAAAGGAAATTTAACTTAGTCTCATTCTTTAAATAGCTTTAAATTTGTTTAGTGTGTAATGTAAAAAAAGAATTTTAATAGGTTACATAGAATTTTCATTCATTTCAAATTTGGCCTTATTATAAGTTCAAATATCATGCTGCTTATACTGTTAATGTTTCTTCTATAATGAAAATATGTCTGTTATTCTTTTTCAACACTGTTTTGATGTTTTCCCTCTTTTAATATATATATATATATATATATATATATAATAAAAGAGGGAAACATCATATATATATATATATATATATATATATATATACACAAGAATTTGTATTAGCTTGAAGAAAAGGGCTGAGCTATTTCCTTTGTTATTCAACTCTTAGGTGGAGTTTGAAGGAGAGGCAGGAAAAGCCAATGATATGATCTCGTTCCTCTGCTTATGAAAAACTTCAGCAGCTGTTTTCTCCTGAGCTCACATTCCCCTTTTTTGTATGTTCAATATTTAGAGATATGCAGATGCTGTTTTTTTGAGGGGGGGGGGATGAAGAAAAACTACTAAGGAGAATCTCAGGCAACTGAAATAATAAATCTCTAATCAGCACTGTGAGAAGCTAAATCTACATGGTGTGTGAGAATAATGTGAGAGCATCAATCTGTGCTGCCCACCTTTGGCTGTGTTCACTACCTTGGAGCGATATCCCAGAATCCCAATCACTGTCATTCAGGACACATATATCTGTAGAAACAGATACAGAGACATTCGGGGTACAAATTACAGGGGGTTCGACCACCATAATTATTTTTGACTTATTAAATTATATGACTTGATATCAATTAGTTGAGTGAACTGCTAAAAGCCAGCTGTTTATCTCTCGTGACATGACAAGGTCATCTTGTTTGTCAAGTGAGAAAAAAGTGAAGCGCCACACCGTCTTTGTTTTTCCATTTATCACAGTAAGTTGTTTTTAATCAGTGTAATTCTCATTCTTATCCTTCTGTCCTCTCATATCTGGATTATCCAGCTCTCTCGTCTATATGACCTCTGCATCATTAGAGAGGTCATGTGCGCCTGTTGCGTGTAATCCTTAAACGTGCTAAATGAGACAATGTCATCTCGTCAGACATGCGCTAACGGCATTTAACACCTGTCTGATAGCCTTGGATTAACTCTGCATTATATCACACATTACATTACATCGGATAAGGCCGATTACATCTTAGCTTCCGGAAACAACCGAGCCGAGTTTGAAACCCCAGGTTTGTAAAAATGTGCTCTTTGTATTCATGTTGAATTTATATGGTTTTGAAAATCTGTCATACCACTTTCAAGAGTTTGTTTAATGTAATGTGGTGTTACCATCCAGTAACAATTAATATCATACACATCTTAAAAAAGTTTCAGTGTAAAAAGTTTCTTCTTTTTTTTAAATATCATGACTTATTGCTTTATACTTAATTAGGAATGCACTGAAATGAAAATTTTGGTCGATACCGATAATTCTTTATATTTGAAAGGCGATAACCAATATATTAGCCGATAAATCTAAATCCAAATTTTTATGTAATTTTTGAGAGCCTGATTACAAAAACAAAAGTCTCACCATTAAAATCCATGTCCCAAGCAAACAATTATAATGTTCTCATTATAACTGTATGTAGCCTGCTAAATGACTAAATGTAAATGTAGCCTATATGAAAGACTTGAGCTGAAAATGTTTTCTTTTTTTCTGCATGTTTTGCCGATTATTAAGCAACGACAGTCAATCAGAGTTGTTATTTTTTAATAAGTAATAAATAATAAATACATTTCATTATTCATTATGATTTCAGGACAGTAGTTATCAACCTGACAACTTCTATTTTAAAATATATAGGGTATTTTAATTCAGAAATAAAGAACCCATCATAGAAGAGGTTTGTTAAAGTCATGTCTGTGTGTCTGAATTGCATTTTTAACGTATTTTTGAAGAAATTAATACATCCAGACAAAAAAAAAATTGCACCCTGTCACTGAGACATGCCTCCTTACCTCTCCCGCCAATGTGCGTCATGTCCTCCAGCCTCTGTCCTGGCACATGGTCTTTGTTCTGGGTTTTCTGCAGCATCTGTTTGAGAAGGCCACGGTTCATCTCGACCCTCTCGGCCAGGGACAGTGTGCTTCCGCTGCTGCACATGCTCTCCAAGCTGTCGGCCCGCCAGAGTCCACTTTGTCCCACCTCACCATTGCTGTACCTGCGTAGGTGACTCTCCAGGCTGTCAGACCTTTGGAGTTCCCTCGGAAACTTGTGGCCCATTTTGGAGGTCCATGGCCGTCCATTTGGTCCGTCTTTCCCAACCCCGTTTGGAACCGGCAACTCCGGTCTAATGGACCTCCAGAAATACTTTGGTGGCATCCAAGGTTTATCGGATGGGGAAGCGTCCTCCTGAGTACCGCAAACATCGTTCGAAAGGTTCTCCAGGCTTGCTCCTTCTCCAAGGCCACGGGGAACTGCCAGCAAGGCTTCGGAAGAGATGGGATCATAGTCGGGTTCTACCTGAGGCTTAGGGTCTCCTGTGAGGAACATCAGGGGCTTGTGAGGTTCCCCTTCTTCATCGCTGCTGCTGGAGCCCCAAGCATCAGTGAGGGCATATCCCAGCATGAAGGTCCCAGGAATCACCCTCTTGTCCTGGTTCTTACTTCCAGGTTCTTTCCAGGCAACTCTGCTGCGCTCAGAGAGAGCCTTGACCTTGGACTGCAGCGCAGATACGGCAGAGCCTTGGGTTTGCTGATTTGAAGGCGAGGACGGGGAGCCGGGCTCTGGGCTGGTGTCAGAAGGACATCCGTCCTCTGGCTCTCTGAGGTGGATCTCAGTGTTTTGAGAGGCGGAAGACAGGGATTCAGCATCCTCAGATGTCACTGCTTCCTCCATGGTGAATCAGAGAGTCAGTGGAGCATGATGGTGGCTGAGGGGATGGAAAGAAACAAGAACAAGAGAGAATCACTGACAGTTTCTGCCTATTTCACAAAGGTTGTTCTTAATCTCTTTCTAATGTCAATGAATCTGCAGTGTTTTAATGAGAGACTGCATGACTTGCATAAAACACGGACAAACCATTTCCATATAGCGGCTTTCCGCAAAACCTTTCCTTGTAAGCCTTTTAAAGTTTTTGGTGAATCATAATGTTCGTAGAAACTTTCGTACACAGATTTCACGCACAAACTTATGCATACGAAATGGTCAGTGAATTAAACCCAATGTTTACATACTTAAATCGAATCTTTTGTTTATGAAATAATCTTTTTTCAAACCATGTTTACTTCAGAAGTAACACTAAAACTCTGCATAAAATATTAAGACTTAAAGTAAAACAAGTTAGTGCTGCTTCTTAAGTAAATGTATCTATGATTTTTACATATTTTTAAATAAAACAAGATAAATATAATTATTAAAAATAAATGATTTTCGGTGCAAAGGATTCAGTTTAAGCACTTGCATTTTTTGAGTTTTTGACATTTTGCATAAATGGAGGGAAATAATTGTGTTCAAACAGGCCATTATTAACCAGTATCACTTACTGCATGATATACTGTATTTGGCATTTTAAACTGTCTTTTTAAAGCCATTAGTAACCACAGAGGGTTTCATTGTCCTCAGACCAGTGGAAAGAACATTCTTCATTCAACAAATTTTTTTGATAAATCATTTTCTGTTGACAAAAAGAGTTTCACATCTTTCATTCTTTCCAAACAGCTTTGGCCGAGGCTTGACCACATTATCTGAAAAATCTAAAATGTCACAACGACTGCCAGTATGTCATTAAAACTGGATTTTCTCAAGGCTGAGGGAAAGTAATAATGAATATTTTAGAGTGTCACATAAGTTTCACTTGCTCTTCTAACTACTAACGCCACTGATGTAGAACAAATAGTTTCGCCAGTAACCGATACAACACGCTAACCTGTTCTGAGAATAATGTAGGGCTTGTTGACTATAGGCTTAAACGCACTATCCTGCTTTTAAACCTCCAATTGTCATTTAACAAAACACAATGTTGTCGAACTAAAGTCTGAACACTCTTAACTATTAATTAATAAACCTACCTAAGGTGTTCAGGTGTTAGAAACATGCACTTGACATCTGATAGCCATTATTTAGGAGCAGAGAATGGAAAAGCAAGTTTCCTCTGAGGTAAGTTTACAAACGAGTGAGTTTTCTGGGAGGTTAATTTGATTTAATTAGTCCTCTCTTAATTAGGACTCGCTCCCGTTGCTCCAGGTACTGGGCGTTTGGATACATAAGACGTTATTCTGTCTGAAAACACACACACGCACACACAAGATAAGAACGAAAATTCTAAAGAATTCACTTATTAGCTTTTTAAAACACTAATAAACCCGTTCATATGTCACCCTTCACAAATATGATTAAAGTGTTCAAGTTGCTATAGTTACAACAAAAATCTAGTAGGTCAACGACTAGAGATGGCAACATATTTGACTGATGATAACTTTGTCATTTTCATAAAGTAAAGAGAAATACAAGTTTTTTTTTGCTTTGTTTTTAACAACAAATGAGAGACAAAAATATAGTATCAAAGTACAGGACAAAAGAATATAACTTTCCAGTCATGATCTTTTTAAATAAATAAATGAAATAATAATAAATATTATTATATGTATAGTTACTATGCTTACAAAGAGCAATGTATAGCCAATTAAATATCTTAGAGTAAAAATAATAAATAAATCACTACACAATTTTGTTACATTACTTTAAAAAAAATAATAATTAGTCAATAGCGTACAGCAATAAAATAATATTATGCTCACAAAGAGCAATTTCCTACCAATTAAACACCTTTTGAGTCAAGCATACATTAAATTCCATAATTTTGTTCCATGACCTTTATGATAGACAGACAGACAGACAGACAGACAGATACATAGATATAGACAGACAGACAGACAGACAGACAGATAGATAGATAGATAGATAGATAGATTTTTTAGGAGTTTATTTCAGTGACTTTTCCAGGCCTGGAAATCTTGATGTTTCCGTGTGCTGTTTTTCATTCCAGTGCGGGGAAAATGTTGGAGATGAGAAAACTACAGGAAATGAGACAATTTCAAAGGAGTGAGTAATAAAATTCATGCACGATGCTTTCTTGAAGTCTCTCACTTTGTGCTCAGGTCAATTGCCAAAGTTCTGCGTCTGCAGTGTAACGTTAAAATAATTTCGCTGCTGGTGTTGAACCTCAAACACACGGAGGGTCACTCATGTCGGACCAGAAATGAAAACAATCATCTCGCGCGGGACCACTTCTCTCATCTGACATTTATTTAACACTGGGGGCTCAAAGAAAACAAAATACCATCCGAATGCAATGACTCGCACACACAGGTGGCCATAAAAGCTGGACAAACATCTTTTAAACATCACGAGAGCTGTAAATCTGACGAATCACGTCATCGCACTCGTTGAGAAGAAAAGAAACCAAATAAATTATCTTCTTCAAACATCTTACCTCCTTCGTCCTTCTGCTGTCTATCTTCCACGGCAGCCATATGCGCCTTTAAACCCCACCTTTACGATTTTAAAAATCATATTCGGTTACCAGGAGTCAGCAAAAACTCCAGCGGCCAGTCAAATTCCATCTTGCTCTAACGTTAGTTTCTGCTTTGCTTTCAGTTTTGAGCGTCCCAAATCTTCCCCCTCTCTCTCTCTCTCTCTCTCTCTCTCTCTTTCTCGCGCTCTCTCTCGCTCCAGCTGTTTTGGACAAGCTCATGAGTGCTAGGCACACTCCCGCTTCAAATTTGGCCTACTAAACAAGTACTGGCTATAATTTACTCACTCCTCTCGCGTTACAGAAGAAAGACCAACTGTAAAACTGGACTACATGATGTGGAAAGATTGCTACGTTGCTATGGAGACCGTCGTGGCCACCTTTAAGAGAAACTGACCTGTAAAAAGTTCCTATTGGTTGAGGGACTCGCGTAGCTCCGCCCCTAAACAGAAGGGGCGTAATCCTACCCTTGAATTTGGGTGGAAAGGAGATGGAAGAATCCTGAAACGCCGAGAGGAAGTTCTCGAGTCTCCAGGCACATGTTCCAGCTGCCAAGGAATTTCCTTTGTTGATTGTGAGCGCGCGCCCGCTGATTTGTGCCCGTCTTTATGTTCAATAACCTCCGTGACCTTCACGTTAAGAGAACTTTTGGCATCTGGTTTGATATTTGTTTAACACGTATACCCATTAGAAGTCACTCGGACTTCATACGTGATTATTTTTCTTCCAGTAAGCACATAAATCCCTGATCTGAGGCCAGTTCTGAAGCAAAGCCAGATGTAATAGAGAGCACTGGGCTGGGTCTTGAACTTCGTGCACTGTTGAGTCCAAGGACGCATAAACTTACAGGACGAAAGAAAAAAAAAAGAAACGAAAAAATAATAGACCTTCTTATTTGTGCATTCCTCTGACACAGACCCAGCCCTGCCTGTAGCGGGAAGTAACCCAGTAATTTTAGCTTGGACAAAATACACTTGCAATCACTGTTGCTGTAAGCTAAAGTCATTATCTGAATTTTTCAACATCCTATCACGCACCTTGTAATTACATGCAAATCAGAGAGAGAGGGGTGTGAGGGGGGTGGGGAATTTGTGGGATGCTGAAGGGAGACCTCTGAAGGTTTTCCTGGGCCAACTGATGACTTAAGAACACAAGGACTTAGCCTACGTCTTATCTCTTGCAAGGTATTTAGTTAGTTATTTATTTAAGGCTTACCATTCTAATAATTTTATTTTAAGTAATTATTATGTTATAAATATTATAAAAATGTATAATAATTGTATATAGTAAATAAATAAAACTGTTTTATTATATATGAAGAGTTCAGATGTAAAAGCCTCTAAGTGCCATCTGAAATGTTCTTCTAGAATGATCATTTTCATCAAGCTTGTATATTTAAGTTCAGTAATTTCACTTAAATGACAATTAATAGGTCATTTTCATTTCCATTTGAAATTACTGAACTTAAATATACAAGCTTGATCAAAATGATCATTCTAGAAGAAAATTTCAGATGGCACTTAGAGGCTTTTGCATCTGAACTCTTCATATATATATATATATATATATATATATATATATATATATATATATATATATATATATATATATATATATATATATATACACACACACACACACACACTAATTAATATAGTATATATATATATATATAAGTATATATATATATGTATATATATATGTGTGTATATATATATATATGTGTGTGTATATATATATATATATATATTTAAAGTTATGCCATTTTTTATTTATGCCACTTTACATGTTAAATAATACTTAATTATATAATATTATATAATAGTAATAATATAGTACATAATATAAATTTGTTTTATATTTATAGAATTTTTATAGAATTAAATTATATTTTATTATATTTATAAATTAATACAATTTTAAATATTCAATTAAAATCAATACATAATATAATGTAATGTAATATAATAAATCATGTATATGTGTGTATATATATATATATATATATATATATATACACACACACACACATATACATATAAGCCTATAAAATATTCAATATGAATTATTATATAATATTAATCACAATATAATATTTTACAAAAAAAATTGTTTGTTATTTAAGTTGTGATTTGATGATACAACTTTATTAGAAACTTTATTAGAAATTTTGCAGATCTACAGAATACTGTAAAAACACCATTTGGTTAGCTATTAGGATTTTATTTGCATATTGTTTGCAGTTTAAATCAGAAACATTATAATTAGTACTCACATATGAAACGTAGCAATAAAGCATTCAAAGACAGTTCAATTAACAGCACAAGCACTAATGTCAAGTTCTGTGACACTTACCTGTCAGTCACTGGCATGTGCATAGCTAACCATCACAGTATTTCCAAAAGACCACATACATTCGCTATACTTCCTCCAAAGCAACATAATCTTCCAGATGAAGTTTGCAGTGTTTTGAGTACACAAGTTCCCCACACATTAGTCCCATGGAGGCACACAATTGGTCCGGTCAGTTAATCTGCCCAAAGATTAAGACAAAACAAAATCCGCAACAGCCAACCATTGGTGAGACATTGTTGCGTAAATCACTTCAATCTGGCCTCCACGAGCCTCCCCAGTATGAGTCAATGAGGATCAGATGAGATTATTTCATCCAGCACTGGAATGAGCTCAGCTGTGCCAACCAGCAATAACCAACTGCAGAACCGCAGAGCCACAGGTCACAGCAATGCGAGGACAGCAGCGCCAGGCCAACAGTCTCAGACCGGGGTTGGGCCGGAGTTTATAGCATCATTAAGAGTTAGTTCACCCCCCCAAAAAAATGTTCCCATGATTTACTCACCCTGATGTCATCTTTCAGACGAATACAATTGGAGTTATAGAAAAAAATGTCCTGGCTCTTCCAAGCTTTATAATGGCAGTGAATGGCCGTTTCTGTTTTGAAGTGCATAAAGCGCATCCATCCATGATGAAAGTAATCCACACGGCTCTGGGGGGTTAATAAAGGCCTTCTGAAGCTAAGCGATACGTTTGTGTAAGAAAAATATCCATATTTAAAACTTTATCAACTAAAATAACTAGCAGACGGCATATGTCATATGCCGTATAATGTCATATACACCTAGGATGGCTTAAGGGCAAGTAAATCATGGGGTGATTTTCATTTTTGGGTGAACTATCCCTTTAAGGGGTGGGGTTGGCTATTAAGGTAGAGCATATAGTTATAGTGAAGGGTATATGGTTAAGGTAGGATATGCGACCATCAGTGCCACCCTAACTTCATATGAGGATGCTGGCCTGGCGCTGCTGTCCACCGACTGCTGTAACATGTGGTTCTACAGTTAGATATATCTCGTGCCAACGGCTCATGATGTCACCTGCTCTGATCCCAGCTGTGGAAGTGACAACCGTCCGTCCACAGGTTGCAGTCGGATTAGATCAGGCCTATCTGTTCTCAGATCAGTAATGTTGCACCATATCACTGTAAACTTCTGAACTATAAACTGGATCACAAAATGGTTTGTGTTTCGGTTTGTTGGAGTGAATGCAAATGTGAAGTGTTCAAAGGCAGAATTGGCTCGTAAACTGGGTTCTGGGTTTAGAGGCTTCGGTAATTCAGTATCATTTCGTTTTGACCCTCATTCACTAAGCCGTCAGTGGGAAAGGTCACTGAGGGAAACACTGAGCTGGATAAGGCTTAGGCAAATGCAGTGTGATGTGTAACATGATGACGGCAGATGCAAATGCAAAAAAAAAACGTCATCTAGTTTCTTATCAGTTAAAAGACATGGGTTTGTGTATAAATGTTAGAACAATGCACGCTTTTCTTTGCCTGAACATTAAATGCCAACATTTTCATTAAATGGAAATTAAATTTCCAGTGAAACTGCTCCATCTAGTGGTGTCATGTTTTATCTGATCTGACTGTTTTAAATGTGGTGTAGTGTTTATGCACTGTTAATCTGTGGCTTTTCAAATTAATGTCACGTATTGGCTTTGGAATGGATTGTTATTATTTATATTATTTAAAATTTCTATGGGATTCATGCAAGCTATTGTCATTTTTAAAGAAAACAGCTACAAAAGACAAAGTAAATTATATTTGTCACTGACATATACAGAAAAAGGGGAACATTTAATGAATTTGTTAAGAAAATGATATTAAAAATAATATATTTAAGACTACAGTTTAATATTAAGTCTTCATTTATGATATTATAGTCACACACACACGACACATACAATATTATTAATATTAGGCTATATTAAAAACAATACGTAAAATGTTAGTAGTTAATTGTAATGTAGGCTAATATATTTAATATAGGCTACTTTATTAAAAAGTATGTAGTCTTTATTCATGATTATATATATATATATATATATATATATATATATATATATATATATATATATATATATATATATATATAATGTATATAATGTATAATAATACGAATATAAATATGGATATATTGTAAAAGCACCCCTACGTGGTGAATTCTGGGGATATTTAATCTGATTTTATCAATCAATAAATTCCACTAGAAACAAACCTTGTTGTATTATTTTAATTTAATACTGTGAAGCTGCTTTGATACAATCTGTATTGTGAAAAGCGCTATACAAATATACTTGACTTGACTTGAATATATGAGTTATTTGTCCTAAAAACGATGTCTACGCTAAAACCTCATTAAAACGAACTGTGTAAAGTTAATAAGAGTCTGTAAAACGTAATAAAAGTCGTGCTGATCTGATCATCTGACATACAGTGACATAAGGCATCAGCTGAGCTGAGAGGAGGAGGAGGAGGATGCTATTGATGTCACTTTGCTAGTCGCACACACGCTTCAAACATCAACAAACCGATAGAGGGTAGCTAGATTTACTCATTTGATCGATTTAATAGAACATAAATATGACAAATGTAGATTTTAAAAGTGTTTCGTTGTTTTTAAACGTCTTAGGATGTTTGTTTTTGTCGGGTTATCGTCGATTTTAGCATTACGGCGCCTCGAGCGCAAGCTAACTCTGAAACTGACAGACGAAGTTCAACCGCTAAACTATCTTTACTGTAAAACAGAGGCAATATCTACATGTATATGGTCCCAGTTTAATATTCAATGCCTAAATGGTTCTTAGCAGGCTTTAATGGTATTGTTTTTATTTATTTAGGTAACGTTAGTGGGATGGCGTTTGTGAAGAGCGGATGGCTGCACAGACAGAGTGAGTGTTTACACCACATTATGGCATTAAAAAGCCCCAAATAACTACAACGAAGAATTTTAATGTCGAATTTAAGCATTTTGGGATGTTTTTACGTTCTATATTAAGTTGCACTTATATAATTTAAAGCCTTCTGGGAACTCATGAAATATAAATAAGTTATGGAGAATGTTTAAGCCTGGAGGTTGAATTGAAAAGCTTTTCAGTTTAGTTTTCAGTTTTTATTCACTTCAGTAAAGCAGTCATGGACGACTAGTTTCTTCCTCTTCTTGACAAGTTGTCTTGGCATGAGTTGTTAGAAGGAAGTTGGAAAAACAGCTGAACTTTGTCTTTGACTGTGTCTCAAAACCTAGTGAGCTGACTATCTAGGCTGCATCTTGTTATTCTTGTAAGTGTTTTAAAGCTATTTTTAGACGTTGACTTGATTTCTGTTTGATAGTTTTATAGATAGTTTTGTAGATAGTTTTGATTAGGTAGAACTATAGCGGTCAGATTACAAGCAGTCAATTTTTAACTTTGTAATTTAATTAATTTATAATGAATATATAATATAAAAATATAAATAAATGTAATACTTAAGTTATTTTATGATATAATTGAAAAATATTTTTTATTATAAAAAGTCTGGCTGGTATTAAGACATGGCTGATATTAAAATTATTTAGTCTAAAGAAATTATAGCCTAATTAAAATGATTTGATAATTTAATACATTTATAACATAATTAATACAACTTATACTTGTATTAAATTAATTAATAATTTATAATATTTTTTTATTAAACTTAAATACAACTCATACTTTATTTTATAATATAATAAAAAAAATTATTGTATTACATTAATTTATAATAAATGTATAATATAAAAGTGCATTTTATATATTTAATTATTTTTTTAAATAATTAAAATAATATATATATATATAACAAAAATAATTACATTTTAATATAAAAAGTAATCAAACATGTTTGATATTAAAATAATTTGATCTAAATCTAATATGTGTGTAGTAATTTTATAATTGAATACATTTATAACATATAAATAAATATAATATACCTTTTTACTTTAAATATCTAATAATATAATAAATAATATAATTCTAAAAAGTAATTAAACAGCAACAAAATAAATAAATAAATAAATAAATACAGCCTGTGACTAACTGCTGTCATCTATCAGGCACCATCTTGCGGCGCTGGAAGAGGAACTGGTTTGACCTCTGGTCAGATGGACGTCTGGTCTTCTACGATGACCAGCAGCGGCGGGACATGGAAGACGAGATCCACATGAAGGTGGACTGCATCAACATCCGCAACTCCAGCGCTTGTAGAGGTGGGTGTGATCTGTCTTTCCTTCTGCTTTTAAACCGCAGGACACGAGAAAGCCTCGAAAGTGCCTTTTTATGTAGTACTTGAGGTTTTTGTCCAAGACAAGATTGAAAGTTCTGATGTGTTGTTGTTTTTACATCCTCCATTATTTATTCCCAGATCTCATGCCACCCGAAGGCAAAAGCAAAGACTCCCTCCTGCAGATCGTCTGCCGGGACGGTCGGATCATCAGCATCTGCGCAGACAGTGCAGACGATGCTTTGTGAGTCCAGTTTCTCAGTGTTATTTTACAATGTGTGCTTTAAAATGAGATTCCTCAATAGAAACTCAATGTGTTTTCTCGCAGGGCTTGGACCATGGCCCTCCAGGATGCCAGACTCAACACTGTGAGTGACACATACACGTTTGATCTTTCAGATTTCGGAAGCATTACAGAGGCATTTACCGACATGCATTGGTGTGTTTTGTAGGTTGTGGCGCCCCCTCAGATTGGTTTTGCAGAGGACGTCGTAGCATCAGCGCCTCCGCCATATTCTGAATTAAATCCAACTCCACAGGTAATCAATATATATCCTCTCATAGATATTTAAAGGAAAATGGCTTATGTCCAGCTTATGTGGTTGAATGTGTTTTAAGGGTGTGTTCACACTTGTACTTCGGTTCTCTTGGTTCTTTGGGTCCAGACTAAAAAAGAAAACGATACCTGGTTCACTTAGCGTTCTCACTGTCTTTTTTAAAAAGCCGAACCTAAAGATACAAAACAAAAAACAGCGTCTAAACAGCATCAAGAATCCCTCCGTCACACACACAAACGATCTGCTGCGTGGAGACGCAGTTCTGATGCCTGTACCGAACTGTGACGGCAACATCACGATTATGATGAGAAAAAACAGTTATGCTTCAGCATTCTGTCCTTTTTAGGGTCTCATCTTGTGTCCTGTTTTTGGTTCGTTTACATGTGTTTGGTCCATGTAGCGCTCATATTTCAGTCGAAAAAGTTTGTTTGGAAGCGGACCGAGACGCATCTTTTCAGCGGTCTCGGTCTGCTTGTTTGGTACACACCATGGGTTCAGATGGCAGCGTTTACACTTATTCAAATGAACCGCACTAACAGAGCAATCGTACCAGGGTTCATTTGAATCTAACCAAACCTGACAAATGTGAACACACACTCTAAAGCTTTTTTTGAGATTTTGACTTTTTTCCATTTCTGTTTAGTTAAGAAACTTGCTTGATCAGGAAGAACTATTGAGGTCGGATTACATTTAAGTGACACTTAAAAGTATATCTGCTGCTATAAACAGGTTATTAGAATGAAAAAACAACAAAAAAATTATAAAACAGCTTGAAATGATGGTTTCAACTAGTTCAGTGCAGGAAACCATGACACTAATGTCAGTTGGTTTCCAATAATTATTTTCATGCTATGACTTAAATAAATTATGATTATTATTGTTCTTTAAATGTTATAATTTAATAAATAATAACTTGACAGGTGTCTTGCTACGGGCACGAGTAAGTGCAGTGCCAAGTTTGACATTGTTTGGATGAGAAATGCAAAAGATATCGTTAAAAATACCAGTAAAAGAAGCCCCAAGAAGGTTGTGGTTTAAAAATAAACATTCTGATATAAACACTCCAGAGGTGGGAGTAAGGCCCCGTCCACACTACTGCGTTTTCGTTTAGAAACGGAGAATTAAAACGAATACGATCTCTGTCCACACCAGCGTTTTAGCTGCGTATTAGAATTGATCTCCGTCCACATTAAAACGACTGAAAACGCGGATCACGTGACCATTCACCAACACTGGGCATGCGCGAGCCGGTGTAAACACAACTTCATTGATAAAATTATCCCACCATGCGCTGGTTCTTCCCGGGTTAACCCAAAACCGACGCTCCATGTACATGGTCGATACCGGGAATTGTCAAACGTAAACTATTTTATCGGGAATTGTCAGTTGCACACAGGAATTGTCACATTGTCACTATTTTACCGGGAATTGTCACAGATCGCTCGAATAATAGCTTGCCTCCGGCGCATGTAGGCAGTTAGCATTGTAAAATGCAGAATTTACTTGCACAACAGCTGCTAGAAAAGATATAGCCTACGCCATGACTGATGACACCCAATCAGATCCGAGCGTGAGCCTCTACTACGTCATCGTTTCTAAAGTCCTCCGTTTTGACCCGTCCACACTAAAACGCCCTCCGGAGATTCAAAACGAAAAACGGGTCGGCAGCGTTTCTAAACTTCTCCGTTTTGGGTCTCCGTTTTTGTCGTTTTAGTGTGGACGGGAGGTGCAAACGTAGCAAAAGGTCTCCGTTTCTAAACGAAAACGTAGTAGTGTGGACGGGGCCTAAGTCACACATGTGCAAGTCACAAGTAAGTCTCAAGTCTTAACCTTCAAGTCTCAAGCAAGTCCAAGTCAATTTTGTGAAAAGCAAGTCAAGTCAAGTCACTGCTTTATGTCAAGCAATTCAAGTCGTAGCTTGGGTTAAGCAAGTCACTGGCAAGTCATACAAATGTTTGACGATTTAACTGAATTTATATATTAAAATAAGTTAAAACTGTAGTAGTTACGGACTATGGGATTTTTATTTGCAACAAAAAAATTGCAATATGCATTTCTACTCAACAGGACTCCACATACAGCTGAGTTGTTAATACAATAAAAATAAAAAATAAAAATAAAAAAAATGTAAAACTACATAGCCTAAAATATAACTGAAATTAGGCCAACATAAAAGCATGTAAAATATTGAAACAGCTGCTGTACCTAAATATGCCTCAAACATTGCAGAAGACCATTAAAAAGTATTAATCAATGCAAGTATAATGGTTTCTATGCCACCAAATGGCATTCTTCAAACAAGCATCCCCTTTATGGAACATGAACATATATATCCTCAAGTTAGATATTTCCTTCTTTTTTTTTAAGGAAAGAGAAAGAGAGGTAATTTGATTTAGTATGATTAAAGTGAGTGAATGTTGAGTGAATGTGTGTGCATCTGTATGAGTGAAGAGTGTATTGTTTGTATGTGCATGGTTGAGTTTGACTGTTTTTTTATTTTTGTGTGTGTAGAGAGAGAGAGAGAGAGAGGTGATTTGAGTGTGATTAATATTTGTGAGTGAATGTGTGCATCTGTATGAGTGAAGAGTGTATTGTTTGTTTGCATGTGCATGGTTGTGCTTGCAAGTTCGAGGTTTTTATACATTTTTTGTTTGTTTTGTTTTGTTTATTTGTGGTTGGGTTCGCAAGTCTGTATGAATTTTTTTATTTGTGTGTGTGAAGGTGTATACAATCTTTTATGTGCATCCTCAAAAACTATCCATAGGCTTTTCACTCAAAGTCTAACACTGAAGACCAATTATTAGACAGTGTACGATTGCAAAAAAAAGTTTACAGTTTGACAAAAGCACAAGGTTGTGTTTTATTGCGAGTGTACACAAATATAAGTAAACACTTTGCAGTTTGATTGATGTCCGGTACTATGAACTAAATGACAGAGTATGTTTTTATGTTTACACTGTTCGATCGTGCCCACGCCTCTCTCACACACACACCCCCACCCACACACAACATATTTCAGCATTGCAATCTTGACATCGCACTCGCAGCCTGTTCATTATAGCCACAGAGCTGAGGCGGGACGGATTAGGTGACCGTTAAGAACCCGCGTATCTAACAGTAGTTCCGCATTACATTCATTAATTTGCACGTGAGTGTTATTTATTTTTATACCGTGTAAATTCATGCACCAGTGCCACCCCGGACCCCCCTCTGGCTCCGCCACTGCATATGACCCTACTCATTTTTTATTTTTGTTTAATATATATCATTCCTGATATATATTAAACACTGATTTTATATAATCTGACATCACAATTCAGAAAGGTTTAATCAATTAATCAATTGTATTTTACAGATTTAAATACATACATATTATAAAAAAATAAATAATAAGAGAGTAATATTTATTTTGGGTGAACTATCCACTATACATATTGTTGCATTTTTGTATTTTTCAATTTATTGTGACACAATATATTGTTACACCCCTAGTGTTTAATAAATAAGTGAAATAAGACATACGAAATAAGTATTGCTTCCACATGAATGATTTCAGCAAAACTGTATTTTTTATTTATGCAGTGACTGTCTGTCAGTCAGTTGGCGAGGCACTGTCAGTCTTAAAAGGACTGTCAGTCTCAGTGGTAGGGTTGTTCCCAGAGGCACAGTCAGTCTCAGAGGCGGAGTCGATCAGAGAGGCGGAGTCGATCAGAGAGGCGGAGTCGATCAGAGAGGCGGAGTCGATCACAGAGGCGGGTCGATCACAGAGGCGGTGTCTTTCACAGAGGCGGTGGCGTTGACAGAGGCGGTGGCGTTGACAGAGGCGGTGTCTTTCACAGAGGCGGTGTCTTTCACAGAGGCGGTGTCTTTCACAGAGGCGGTGTCTTTCACAGAGGCGGTGTCTTTCACAGAGGCGGTGTCTTTCACAGAGGCGGTGTCTTTCACAGAGGCGGTGTCTTTCACAGAGGCGGTGTCTTTCACAGAGGCGGTGTCTTTCACAGAGGCGGTGTCCTTATCAGAGGCGGTGTCGTTGACAGAGGCGGTGTCTTCACAGAGGCGGTGTCCTTATCAGAGACGGTGTCGTTGACAGAGGCAGTGTCCTTATCAGAGACGGTGTCATTCACAGAGGCGGTGTCTTTCACAGAGGCAGTGTCTTCACAGAGGCGGTGTCCTTATCAGAGGCGGTGTCGTTGACAGAGGCGGTGTCTTTCACAGAGGCGGTGTCTTTCACAGAGGCGGTGTCTTTCACAGAGGCGGTGTCTTTCACAGAGGCGGTGTCTTTCACAGAGGCGGTGTCTTTCACAGAGGCGGTGTCTTTCACAGAGGCGGTGTCCTTATCAGAGACGGTGTCGTTGACAGAGGCAGTGTCCTTATCAGAGACGGTGTCATTCACAGAGGCGGTGTCGATCACAGAGGCTGTGTCGTTGACAGAGGCGGTGTCGTTGACAGAGGCGGTGTCGTTGACAGAGGCGGTGTCGTTGACAGAGGCGGTGTCTTTCACAGAGGCGGTGTCCTTATCAGAGGCGGTGTCGTTGACAGAGGCGGTGTCTTTCACAGAGGCGGTGTCGTTGACAGAGGCGGTGTCGTTGACAGAGGCGGTGTCTTTCACAGAGGCGGTGTCCTTATCAGAGGCGGTGTCGTTGACAGAGGCGGTGTCGTTGACAGAGGCGGTGTCGTTGACAGAGGCGGTGTCGTTGACAGAGGCGGTGTCGTTGACAGAGGCGGTGTCCTTATCAGAGACGGTGTCGTTGACAGAGGCGGTGTCGTTGACAGAGGCGGTGTCGTTGACAGAGGCGGTGTCTTTCACAGAGGCGGTGTCTTTCACAGAGGCGGTGTCTTTCACAGAGGCGGTGTCGTTGACAGAGGCGGTATCGTTCACAGAGGCGGTGTCCTTATCAGAGACGGTGTCGTTGACAGAGGCGGTATCGTTCACAGAGGTGGTGTCCTTATCAGAGGCGGTGTCGTTGACAGAGGCGGTATCGTTCACAGAGGCGGTGTCCTTATCAGAGACGGTGTCGTTGACAGAGGCGGTATCGTTCACAGAGGCGGTGTCCTTATCAGAGGCGGTGTCGTTGACAGAGGCGGTGTCGTTGACAGAGGCGGTGTCGTTGAAAGAGGCGGTGTCGTTGACAGAGGCGGTGTCGTTGACAGAGGCGGTGTCGTTGACAGAGGCGGTGTCATTGACAGAGGCGGTGTCTTTCACAGAGGCGGTGTCTTTCACAGAGGCGGTGTCCTTATCAGAGGCGGTGTCGTTGACAGAGGCGGTGTCTTTCACAGAGGCGGTGTCGTTGACAGAGGCGGTGTCTTTCACAGAGGCGGTGTCCTTATCAGAGGCGGTGTCGTTGACAGAGGCGGTGTCTTTCACAGAGGCGGTGTCGTTGACAGAGGCGGTGTCGTTGACAGAGGCGGTGTCTTTCACAGAGGCGGTGTCCTTATCAGAGGCGGTGTCGTTGACAGAGGCGGTGTCGTTGACAGAGGCGGTGTCGTTGACAGAGGCGGTGTCGTTGACAGAGGCGGTGTCGTTGACAGAGGCGGTGTCCTTATCAGAGACGGTGTCGTTGACAGAGGCGGTATCGTTCACAGAGGCGGTGTCGTTGACAGAGGCGGTGTCGTTGACAGAGGCGGTGTCGTTGACAGAGGCGGTGTCGTTGACAGAGGCGGTGTCGTTGACAGAGGCGGTGTCGTTGACAGAGGCGGTGTCGTTGACAGAGGCGGTGTCTTTCACAGAGGCGGTGTCTTTCACAGAGGCGGTGTCTTTCACAGAGGCGGTGTCTTTCACAGAGGCGGTGTCGTTGACAGAGGCGGTATCGTTCACAGAGGCGGTGTCCTTATCAGAGACGGTGTCGTTGACAGAGGCGGTATCGTTCACAGAGGTGGTGTCCTTATCAGAGGCGGTGTCGTTGACAGAGGCGGTGTCGTTGACAGAGGCGGTATCGTTCACAGAGGCGGTGTCCTTATCAGAGACGGTGTCGTTGACAGAGGCGGTATCGTTCACAGAGGCGGTGTCCTTATCAGAGACGGTGTCGTTGACAGAGGCGGTATCGTTCACAGAGGCGGTGTCCTTATCAGAGGCGGTGTCGTTGACAGAGGCGGTGTCGTTGACAGAGGCGGTGTCGTTGAAAGAGGCGGTGTCGTTGACAGAGGCGGTGTCGTTGACATAGGCGGTGTCGTTGACAGAGGCGGTGTCGTTGACAGAGGCGGTGTCATTGACAGAGGCGGTGTCCTTATCAGAGGCGGTGTCGTTGACAGAGGCGGTGTCGTTGACAGAGGCGGTGTCGTTGACAGAGGCGGTGTCGTTGACAGAGGCGGTGTCGTTGACAGAGGCGGTGTCGTTGACAGAGGCGGTGTCCTTATCAGAGGCGGTGTCGTTGACAGAGGCGGTGTCGTTGACAGAGGCGGTGTCTTTCACAGAGGCGGTGTCGTTGACAGAGGCGGTGTCGTTGACAGAGGCGGTGTCGTTGACAGAGGCGGTGTCGTTGACAGAGGCGGTGTCTTTCACAGAGGCGGTGTCCTTATCAGAGGCGGTGTCGTTGACAGAGGCGGTGTCCTTATCAGAGGCGGTGTCGTTGACAGAGGCGGTGTCGTTGACAGAGGCGGTGTCGTTGACAGAGGCGGTGTCGTTGACAGAGGCGGTGTCCTTATCAGAGACGGTGTCGTTGACAGAGGCGGTGTCGTTGACAGAGGCGGTGTCGTTGACAGAGGCGGTGTCGTTGACAGAGGCGGTGTCGTTGACAGAGGCGGTGTCGTTGACAGAGGCGGTGTCGTTGACAGAGGCGGTGTCGTTGACAGAGGCGGTGTCGTTGACAGAGGCGGTGTCCTTATCAGAGACGGTGTCGTTGACAGAGGCGGTGTCGTTCACAGAGGCGGTGTCGTTGACAGAGGCGGTGTCGTTGACAGAGGCGGTGTCGATCACAGAGGCGGTGTCCTTATCAGAGGCGGTGTCGTTGACAGAGGCGGTGTCGTTATCAGAGGCGGTGTCGTTGACAGAGGCGGTGTCGTTGACAGAGGCGGTGTCGATCACAGAGGCGGTGTCGTTATCAGAGGCGGTGTCGTTGACAGAGGCGGTGTCGATCACAGAGGCGGTGTCGTTATCAGAGGCGGTGTCGTTGACAGAGGCGGTGTCGTTGACAGGCGGTGTCCTTATCAGAGACGGTGTCGTTGACAGAGGCGGTATCGTTCACAGAGGCGGTGTCCTTATCAGAGGCGGTGTCGTTGACAGAGGCGGTGTCGTTGACAGAGGCGGTGTCGTTGACAGAGGCGGTGTCGTTGACAGAGGCGGTGTCGTTGACAGAGGCGGTGTCCTTATCAGAGACGGTGTCGTTGACAGAGGCGGTATCGTTCACAGAGGCGGTGTCCTTATCAGAGGCGGTGTCGTTGACAGAGGCGGTGTCGTTGACAGAGGCGGTGTCGTTGACAGAGGCTGACAGAGGCGGTGTCGTTGACAGAGGCGGTGTCGTTGACAGAGGCGGTGTCGTTGACAGAGGCGGTATCGTTCACAGAGGCGGTGTCCTTATCAGAGACGGTGTCGTTGACAGAGGCGGTATCGTTCACAGAGGTGGTGTCCTTATCAGAGGCGGTGTCGTTGACAGAGGCGGTGTCGTTGACAGAGGCGGTATCGTTCACAGAGGCGGTGTCCTTATCAGAGCCGGTGTCGTTGACAGAGGCGGTGTCGTTGACAGAGGCGGTGTCCTTATCAGAGACGGTGTCGTTGACAGAGGCGGTGTCCTTATCAGAGACGGTGTCCTTGACAGAGGCGGTGTCGTTGACAGAGGCAGTGTCCTTATCAGAGACGGTGTCATTCACAGAGGCGGTGTCGTTGACAGAGGCGGTGTCGTTGACAGAGGCGGTGTCCTTATCAGAGGCGGTGTCGTTGACAGAGGCAGTGTCCTTATCAGAGACGGTGTCATTCACAGAGGCGGTGTCGTTGACAGAGGCGGTGTCGTTGACAGAGGCGGTGTCGTTCACAGAGGCGGTGTCGATCACAGAGGCGGTGTCCTTATCAGAGGCGGTGTCCTTATCAGAGGCGGTGTCGTTGACAGAGGCGGTGTCGTTGACAGAGGCGGTGTCTTTCACAGAGGCGGTGTCTTTCACAGAGGCGGTGTCTTTCACAGAGGCGGTGTCCTTATCAGAGGCGGTGTCGTTGACAGAGGCGGTGTCGTTGACAGAGGCGGTGTCGTTGACAGAGGCGGTATCGTTCACAGAGGCGGTGTCCTTATCAGAGGCGGTGTCGTTGACAGAGGCGGTGTCGTTCTCAGTAGGAGTCTGAGACACTGTGGCAAAAGAAGAAAGCAGAAACTATTATATTTTTAAATTTACTTCATTTTTATCTGTATAATAAAAAACAGAGTCAGCGCAGTTCCAGTTTTCTAAAGCTACTCACTTTCGAACGTGCCTGACAGTCACTCTAAATAACTCTAAACGACTCTAAATAAACAATATCCCGGAGTGTGTTACTCCAGTAACTACGACAGTTAACTGATGGAACTGATGAGCACGAGCAGCTGACACTGAGCATGCGTTTACTGCCGAACGTACAGTCAGGAACAGCCACGGTATCTTTGGCCAGGTGGTATATAGCATAGGGGTGGGAAGCTTCAGATTCTATGGAGCATTTGAGGATGTGATGATAAGCCATAGACTGTAAAAAAATACGGACGTAGTGTTCGTGACGTCACCCGTAGGTTTCTATAGAGAGTTTTTGAAGCCTAAAGTGGGCGTAGCTGGCCATTGCCATCTTGGCAGAGCGTCCCGGATAACAGAAAATGGGCAAAGAGGCGGGGCGATTTTTTTCTTGGGGGGCTTAACAGTTTAAAGGGGTGCTAAGAATAAATAATCCCTAATGAAAAAAAGTTTACTTAATTGTATTTAAAATATATTTCCTTTTTCAATATTACATTGCAAATATACTAACAAAAAATATATTAAAAGTATATTAGCATCATGCTTTTACCTACTTTAACAATACAACTTTTAACACACTTTAAAATAATTGTACCTTAGTATATTTTCTAAAAATATATATTTTAGAAAAATACACTTGAAGTGAAAATTATGTTTATTTGCACTTTACTTAAAATGTATATTTTAGGCATATTTTTAACTGTGTGATGAAAATGATCGTAACAATGCACTGAAGTATACTTTCAAAATACATTATAGTATACAATAGTATATTGTACAAAGTATAGCTAAGTAATATTTGTTTATTAATCTGCATTTGTTATTGAAGACAAAGTGTGCAATTTGTAAGTAACGTTATTTGGAATTTAAGCCAAAGGTATTACTGAGCATAGCCTATACTTTTTACTCAAATATAATACACTTATGTTATATGTCTTGTATGTTTCGAAGACACTCGTAATGAATTTGTAATGTACTTGTTGTAACACAAATAAAGTACACTTTAATATCACTAATCAAGCATGTAATTAATTAGTCCCTACACAGGCATATACTATAACCTGTCGACTTGCAGTCCCATAGACATAGCCTATAGGCGTAGCAACCTATTATGTCCATGTTATAACAGATAGTGAGGGCTTTAAAACTGCAATAAGCTAAAGTGAGGAACGCGATTATGCTTTTAAAACGCAAACAAAATGAAAAATAGCGCGGGTGTCGAGACGTGTTTACAAAAGTTGAACTTTTAACTTGACACGGCATTTTAAAACATGGCGCGAGAAACTGTAAAAGCTGAGGAGATGCAATAACGGCCAAATACGCTTGTTTAACGCATTAATCTATGTGTTTAGATCTAAAACAACGTTTTCTCTTTATTTTTTTCATCACCAGGCTAGCTAGGGCGAACAAAGTGCAAGAATTTAAGTTATATTAAAATCTATATTTGGCGTTTAGCCTATAACGTGAGTGAATCTTCAAAAAGATCAGGGTAACGTTAGCCTACGTTAACGTTAGATACTCACCAATAGCAGATTACAAGAGGGCAATTTGTCTGTGTTAAAAGTCCGCAGTCTTTTTCTCATGTTTAATCTCCATGATTGTTTTTGATGAGGAGCTTGTGATCGGTGATCACCATTCGCTAATGCGCGCGCAATCGACTCCTCGATTTTTTGTGTAACATCGATTAATAAACATGAGCACTGTGACTGCACGTTTCAAAGTAAAAACGCAGCGTGTTTTTTTTTTATACGAATGTATCTTTGAAGGGAACTGACTGTCTTTAGTAAAGTTTCGATGTTATTTGCATTGAAATTCTTTATCCTGATAAAGCAGTGCTTTGTGTACAGTTTCTGCCTCCTAAAGCTATACTTTTTAGGCTAAACATGTACACATTGGAATGTTATTTAACAACAGAAACTTGTTTAAACACATGAAACACATTTGTTCATCAAAATATTTTTAAAAACACATTTTTAAAGCTTTTTGTCAATGACCCTCATATTTGTTTGATTGCACTGTTAATTCAAAAATAATTCAGCTGTTTTTAAATGTCAAGATCACCCTTTTATAATTATACAACATAAACCATAAGTTAAAGGATTTTTAAGAAGTGTATTAACTTACCTTTTAAAGCTGGGCTCGCCCTGAACAATGCATCTTCCTCCTCATCAAGAACGGCTGCAAGGCCAACTAGAGCAGCAAATAAAACAAAACAAAACATTTCAATCGTGCACTCATTAAAACACAGTTGATGGAGATCATTTACTGCATAAATGATCATTTGCTTGATATACTTGAATATATGCTCAGATGGAGATGATGCAATGACAATGCGCTTACCTTGATATTTTGTTAAATACCATTTTTGCTGTCCCTTCGTTGACTTTGCAATAATTTGTTTCTTCTTTTGACTTCTGAAGAAGTAATGTACCAAAATCAGACTCGCTGTGATCAGCATGACTATGGTTTTTGGTGAAAGTAAGTTATGCAGTACAGACTGAGTAATGTCTAACAAACTGAGAGTTCGCTATAGCGACTGTCAACATTCTATTTTTTCTCAGCTGTGATGTCACTAGTGATCTCACCTAGGCCTGAGATTCACCAACTAAACATATCCTATTCAATGCGTTCACAGTCTCTTTCACGGGCACCAAACCAACAATTACTAAAAACACACACAAAAACTGATTTTGCACGGGCATTTTGCATTAGTCTATCTATAAATTACAGGAACGTCTGTCTGTGTGTGTGTGTGTGTGTCTGTTATTCGCATATCTCTCGAACCGTTAGTCCGATGGATTTCAAACTCGACAGGTGTCTTGCTACGGGCACGAGTAAGTGCAGTGCCAAGTTTGACGTTGTTTGGATGAGAAATGCAAAAGATATAGTTAAAAATACCAGTAAAAGAAGCACTCAGAAGGTTGTGGTTTAAAAATAAACATTCTGACACTCTGTCAGCTACACTGTTAACTTATGAATATTATATTTTATTCACAGCCATCATTTGTAGTAACCTATTCACAAACTGTTTGCTCAAGCGTAGCATTTTTTCGGAGTTCACTGTGTAGCCTGCTCCCTGAAATCTGTAAGTCACCTACGCCGTTTACTTCTGTATATTATATCTATCTATAAATTACGGGAACGTCTTTCTGTCTGTGTCTGTGTGTGTGTGTGTGTCTGTTATTCGCATATCTCTCGAACCGTTATTTCTATGGATTTCAAACTTGACAGGTGTCTCGCTACGGGCATGAGTAAGTGCAGTGCCAAGTTTGACATTGTTTGGATTAGAAATGCAAAAAATATTGGTAAATATATATTGCTAAAAGAAGCACACACTGGCTTTTGCCGCTCTAGCCACTCTGGCTTTTGACCCTCACAAAGAGGGTCGAAGAAAGCAGTGGAGCTTAAGTGGCTTGGAGTTCCCTGCATGTGTAACCTGCTCCCTGAATCGTGAAGTTCAATGTTCCACATTTATTGTATGTCATTATGTCAGTATCAGTATTTGCTTTCTACCATGCACAAGTAAAAATGTCACTGAACTTTTGCTGTGCAATTGTAACAATGAGCGCTCAAACACACCGAACCAACAATTACTAAAAACACACACAAAAACTGATTTTGCACGGGCATTTTGCACTAGTTATATAAAAATTACATAATTATTATAATCAATAATTAAAATATGATTAAGTGTTACAAAAATAAAATAAATACAAATAAAAACAAATAATTGAAATATAAGAATAGTGGCATATGAGCACGCACACTTAACTAAATATTCCAAAACCAAAAATGAAATAATAATTTTATTAAATGGTATAATTATTCAGAATTATTTTAAATGTAATTAAATATATATATATATAAAAAAATTATATATATATATACATCCCTATTTTTGTTCTTGTTGATCTAGGTTTTCTATCCTGATGGATATGGCGGTTATGTTCCTCATCCTCCGCCTTACGCCACACAGATGGTCTATTCTGCAGATGGGCAGCAGTATGCAGTTGCTTACCCTTATCATTATCAAGGTAACAGGAAGTTGGTTGGCTTTTGACCTATGACCTTTATGTAGTTTGATTGACCTTTGTTTATTTGTTTCCATCAGGTGGATATGCACCCGGCGTCAACCACGTGATCGTGCAGGAGCGTCGTCGTGACGACACAGGTGATGTTGCTTTGGGGATGTTGGCCGGCGCTGCGACGGGATTGGCCCTCGGCTCTCTATTTTCCGTATTCTAATTTGTTTGCGTGAACCCAGCCCAACCCCTCCTGACCTTCAGCACGGGACACTGTCCCTGTGCTGTTTTAACTTTGCCTTTACGCCTCGTAACGCGCAGGTCTGATAATGTAGCCGGGCTGGGGGTACGTTTGCTTGCTTTTCTGTATTCGTCTTTGTACCAAAGCTTATTATGCACCCAAAAAGTGTTTGCTTTGCAAATTTAATCTGTAACTTACAAAGATGTACACTAAAGTATCGGCGGCTAGCCTCGAGATAAGGATAATCAGTAAGGTTTAAAGGTCATCCGCTCTTGAATAAGACAAAGTGTCTATTGTGTCTGTCGTCTTACACTAATGATGCCCTATGAAGAAAAGGAACAGACCCTGATGAAATGAATGATGGGTAACCTGTTTTGTTTTCTGTTAGTTCGTGAAACTGTTTTCAGTGTGTCGCTTGCAGCTGCAAACATTTAGCAAAATTAATATGTTTGTGACGGTCTCATTTAAAAAAAAGTCACTCAAAAATAAAAATTCGGTCTATAAAATAACTTCTTTGACAATTTCTTCAACATAAAATATACATTTTTATATTTTCTGAACGTTTCATTTGAATATCTTTAATTAAAAATGATGTGCGTTTCAAGCTATTTTAGAGCGAGTTAAATAATGGCAGAATTTTCATTATTGTGTGAAATATTCATTTAAAGCTAATTTGACAGGAAAATAATACTAATGATGATACATTATTAATACTGTGACGGCAGTTGTGATGTTATTCAGGAAAGAGTAAAGAGTGCGTCCTTAATTCTACCGCACCTTTTCTGGTTATTATTCCTTTCTTTGTTTAGTTTGTGGTGGCCTTCATTTAATTGTGTTTGTTTATTCCCAGTGTTAATATCAAGTGTGTATTTTTCCCTTTTCTTTATGAGAGAATTTTGGGTAGAAAAATTTCTGTGATTGATTTTTTTCTTAACTCCTATTTGTAGCTTTTTCTCTCTTAAGAGTTAATATAAAATGTTACATCTTTCCAGTTAACTAGAAAATGATTATTCCCAGTGTTTGTGATGGGATGCGATAAGGGAAACTTCAGGGAAAAGTTGGATCGACTCGTGATTGTTTAGACTTACTGTCACATTTACGCAATTATGTGTATCGATTTGACTGTTGTGTTTACTTAGCAGGTATAATTATGAAGATATATATACGTGATAATAATCAAAATTGTTTAATTTATACAGGATTTATCAGAATGGATTTCAGGTCATGGTTCAGTTTAACACTTTAATGATTTGGAAAAATGACATTTTCATCTGCTTATATCATTTATAATGTTTTCTTTTTCTTTATTGCTATGTTGTTTGGACCTCAAAAGCACAATTTAAATGTTATGTTTTAAAATATACCAACATAATCATCAGTGTGTTATTTATAAACTATTAAAATAAGATGTCCTGTGATTTATTTTGTCAGTTTATTCATTATGTATCAATTATCAAACGCATTTTACATTAGATACAAACACCCCTTTGGGACTCCTTCAAAATTCTTAAACCAAGCAACTGGATTGGGCACGTTAATGTTTTTTAATTAAGATTTTATTAATTATTTTTATATTTTTCTAATTGATAATAATAAAGATGATGTGCACAGATTAATAATAGGATTAGAGTTAATAAACACTGCAAAATTTCATAAAAAAAGCCAATTTTGAAAACAAAACAACACACCAAGTGCACATGGTAGGGTGACTTTAAAAGAATGACGTGATCACGCAAATGACGTTACTGGATTGTGCTGCGTCACTGTGTTATAGCGCTCCCTGGCGTTTAGTGTTGGTATTTTTCTTTCAAGTGCTGTATGTAATCATTAGATCAAAGTAAAAACTGAACAAGACATGAAAAACACGCGATCAGAGGTAATTTATACATTTTATTTACAGATGAAAGTAGAAATACAGAGTAGAAAAATAAACTTCAAAGGAGACATCTAAACAAGTCTGATTACCCAAAACATGTATTCACATACTTGTAAACACTTTTTCACAGATCTGTGGTTGTCTTTGATTCTGGTTCAAAGTTTACTAATTTACTGTTAACTGCTTTTATGTGTTTTTTTTTTTGAGCAAAGGTCTTATTTAGCAATGAGGTACAAAAGTGACAAGTTGCCAAAATTTTGTTTTAGTCTCTCAAAAGTCTTGGTATAAACATCAGGGTCCATTTGTAACAAACCTCTTAAGTTAAGAAGATCTTTAGTAGTTTTGATGGCTGCTGATGCTTAATCATCCCCAAATTCACAACCACTGATCGGATGTGTTCAGGACAATATAAAGCCAGCTTAGCTCGCAAAAAAGTTTCACCCCCAGAAAATGTCAAAATGAAGAGTTTGAAAAATAAAAGATGCAGAAAGAGCTTTGTAAACATAATGTGGAAAAATATACATAAATGCCACAAGAATGCAAAATTTCAGCCCTCCTGGCCGAAGTCCTCGGTGAACTTCTTCAGCTTTACCAGATCCTCGTCGTTCACAGTGGGCTTGGTCTTCTCGAGTGACCTGGACATGTCCTCCTGAGACACAGACCACAAGATCAAAACAAGCTCTGGGATTTTTACACATAATTTCTTTTACTTAACTTGAGCTTTACCAAGCTAACTATCGGCTCCAGGAGTTTATCGCTCGCCACGTCCACCCAGGTCATCTTGACTGCGTTTGGGTCGTTCGGAGAGCAGGGCGTCAAGAGGTCATCCACGACATCATCCGGGTTGTTCCATGCCTTTCCTCTGACCTGTTAAAACAGACATGAAGGGATGGAATTGGATCGGTTCGACCGCTATACTAGTCGCGCAATTGTCATTTCGTACCTTTTTGAAGTGAGTCGAGGACTGGACTTTGCGAATGGGCTGCATGAGGGCGTCCCGAACGACGATGCTGATGTCGGCACCCGAGTAGCCGTCGGACTTCTTCCCCAGAGTGATGAAATCAGCTTCGTTGAGGCTATTGGGGGTGGAGCCGAGGTGCAGCTTGAACATGGAGGAGCGAGCGGGCTGCTCAGGGAGAGGGATGTAGATGCGCTTTTCAAATCTGTCATAATATAATAATAAACATTAAGTGCCAATAAAGAAATTTAAAACCATCAAAATGTGTATGGATTTCTATAACGCACCTTCTCCTGATCGCAGAATCCAGAGTCCAGGGGATGTTGGTCGCACCAAGGACCAGAATTCCTTCGTTGTCGTTTCCTACACCTGTGAGAATGGGAAAATTAAGGTAATAATCAATAATATAATAAATAAAAAAATATATATATATTGAAGAGAAAAAACAGCAATACAATTTTTTTAAACAAAAATACATGTCACATTTTCAAAACAATAATAACCCTGCCAAATGAGACATGCTTGCGACAAAGCTAATGCTAGCTTTGTGTTTACCTTGCATCTGGACCAGAAACTCTGTCTTGATCCTGCGGGCCGCTTCGCTCTCGTTCTCGTTTCTCGAGCCGCACAAGGAATCGATCTCGTCAATGAATATGATTGAAGGCTTGTTCTCCCGAGCCAAACTGAACAGATTCTTCACTAACCTAAAGACAATAACAGTATTACTAATAATGAAGGCAGAAGGAATCAATATGATCAAAACACCGGGACATCTAGGCACAACGAGACGTACTGAGACCATATTGAGATAATAGGACATTAAAAAAAATTATTATTATGAATACACAATATTAATATATTATATTTATATATAAGTATATCATATATTAAGTAAATTATGTAATGTAAAAAATTATAATTATTTATTTTTATTTATAAGTACAATGTAAAATAAAATCATTTTTAATAAATATAAATTATAGTCACAATAAAAATCTTTTAATTTTAAAATCTTAAATATATATATATATATATATATATATATATATATATATATATATATATTACACACACACACACACACACACACATATATATATATATATATAAAATAGATTTCATGTTGATCTTTATTGTGGTTTACATAAAACATTGTGAAATGCAAGAAAATGAAATGATTAAATCCACTAAATATAGAAATATTTAAATAATATACATCTGCAATTGGCTCAAGAAATCCATGTATAATAATAACTTAAATATTATAGTTAATATTTTAATAATACTATTTAAAAATAAATGATCAATATTTTCACAAATAAATGAATAACATTTAATTATTTATTTGCAGAGGTGGGAGTAAGTCACACATGTGCAAGTCACAAGCAAGTCTCAAGTCTTTAACCTTCAAGTCTCAAGCAAGTCCAAGTCAATTTTGAGAAAAGCAAGTCAAGTCAAGTCACTGCTTTATGTCAAGCAAGTCAAGTCAAGTCGTAGCTTGGGTCACAAGTCACTGGCAAGTCATACAAACGTTTGATGATTTCACTGAATTTATATATTAAATACGTTTTTTTTATTTTTTTTTTATGCATTTCCACATACAGCTGAGTGGTTACTACAATAAAAAAAATAAACTAAACCTAAAATGGAAATGTAAATGTAACTGAAATTAGGCCAACATTCAATCATGAAAAAATAAATATGCCTCAAACATTGCAGAAGACCATTAAAAGGGATTAAACCATTTCACAAAAAGTATGCCACCAAATGGTATTCTTCAAACTGGCATCCCCTTTATATAAGTTATATATATTAAGTTAAATCCGCCTAGGCTAATTATAAAAATAACTCATACTATGGCAATTTTTCCACCACATTTTGAATTTTGGGTGCATATTAATTCTGCTGGCATTTTGCCCCCAACCCCCTGATAACATCTAACCCTGCTTTAAGAGAAACATAAAACATGACAAAACATTAACATTTTTTATGTTGCTTTTTGTCATTGGAAAGAACGACATATTTGGCTTTAAAGCATGATTGGAAAGAAATGTGGCAAATATTATACAAAACATATGCCATCATTAATTATCATTTGAATATTGACAACATTAAGAGGCATGCTGTTTTGACCAATATTCTCTCTAGATTTAAATATTTAGCTTTAAAGAAAGTCAAATTAACAAACAGGTTAAACAAGCCATATAGCTTACTTTTAGACGTGGTGAATGAAGGTCGACTGTTCGAGGTTGTGATGGTCGTCCGATATCCCTTGCCAGTTATTATGCGTACAGCAAATCTTCTTGTATGAATATTGTCAATTTTAGTCTTTATATCCAAAAAGAAACGATGCTGGCCTTGAGATGTTTTTGTATTAAGCGCGCGCTCACCGCGATGAGTTTTTTTCAGGGCTTGTGCAGCGTCACGCAATCGCGCAGAATCTGATGACCGGCGTCAATGGTTCCGTTGCTTTCATTTTGTTCATCAATTGATGTTGCGATGATTTATATAAAAATGTATATCAAGTCATTCTCGAGTCATACAGTTCAAGTCAAGTCAAGTCTCGAGTCATTGGATCTCAAGTCAAAGTCAAGTCGAGTCATTTTCTTAATTTAGTCAAGCAAGTCTCAAGTCCTTAAATTTGCGACTCGAGTCTGACTCGAGTCAAGTCATGTGACTCGAGTCCCCCATCTCTGTTTATTTGAATATCAATATAATATTAATTTAAATTGTATTTATATATTACAAGTCCTACTAACCTAATGAATTATGCCAGATGTTAAAATCATTTGCACTCAACATCTGAGGATCACTTACTTCTCGCTCTCTCCCAGCCACTTGGACACCAGGTCTGATGATGAGATGGAGAAGAACGTGGAGTTGTTGGCCTCGGTAGCCACAGCTTTGGCCAGGTAGGACTTCCCTGTTCCCGGAGGGCCAAAGAGCAGAATCCCTCTCCATGGAGTCCTTTTCCCTGAGGATAATGATGTTTAGAACACTTCAGACACTTCCATGCATATTTCATTCAGTATGTAACCCGTCATACCAGTGAAAAGATGAGGGAATTTGATTGGCAGGATGACCGCTTCTTTAAGGGCCTCCTTGGCTCCTTCCAAACCAGCAACATCATCCCACTTAATGTCGGGCTTCTCCATGATAATAGCACCTGAAAAGTATGAAAATCCAAGGTTTTTGTTTGTAGATCCCATTATGACTTTAAAAAGTCTGTAGAGCACAACATGTTGTACCCTGGAGTTGATTTTTGAACTTCTTTTTCTCTGCATTGCCATCATCACTGTCGGTCCTGTAAAAGCAGAATGTTACATTTTAGTTTTCTCTGTTTAACAGGAAGTTCATTAGCCGATTCAGTAGGAAGTGGAGCGTCTCACCCTTTATCATCAGACTGGGGAACTTTGACAGGTTTGGAGGGCGGCGCGCTCTCTTTCTTCTTCAGGTACTGCTTGAGCTGCTCCGCTCGGTCCAGGTACTCGGCACACTTTGCTCTGATGCTCTGCTTGGCCTTTTCCCCTTGAGCGTCATCTGCACCATAAAACATCAACATAAGAAAACACGCCATCAGTAGCTCGTCACTTTGCTCACTAAATCGCATTTAATGAGGGATCTAATTGTTTTATATATATTGAATGACAATATATAAAAATAAAATACAGTGAAAAATAAACAAATCAAATTTAAATATATAAAATAATATACATGTATATTACTGAAAACTGTATAAAACTAAATGTTATTACTGTATAAAACTAAAAACATCAAAAATAAATAAAACAATTAGTTCATGAATGAATTTAATGTACATTTAATGAGGGATCAAATGACAATATATAAAAATACACAATATTTAAAATTAAAATTAAATTAATAAAAAATTATATTAAATATACAACAAAATATACATTTATTATAAGACAACATACTGGCTTATGAAATATATTTATAATAATTGTTTCAATATTATTTAATATTTAAATAATATTATAAAATCAATTATAATCATCTGCACAATAAAACATAAAAAAAACATGTGCCTTCATTGGTTCATGTATTTTTCGCTCTATATGTTTTTGGATTAAATAAATTTCATAAATGTAAGATATTACATTTTATATATAAAAGTACAATTAAACAAACATAATATTTTAGATGTGAATAATAAAAACAATGGAGGGACACAAAAAATATTTTTATAAAATAAACATGTAAATACACTTTAAATTAATAGTATATTATATTAATTACTATATTAATAGATATCATATATAAATATTAATTAAATATTGTTGTTTTAATAGTATTAATGTTTAAATGATAATTATAAATGTATTTCATGAGCCAATATGTAGTTTTATATGTATATAGCTATATATTTTACACACACACACACACACACACACACACACACACACACACACACACACACACACACACACACACATATATACATATATATATATACTGTATATATTAATACAAACACACTCTCTCACACACACACACACATATATATATATATATATATATATATATATATATATTTAAATGTATATAAAATATTTATAAAATATATATAGCTATATACATATAAGACTACATATTGGTTCATGAAATACATTTATAATGATCATTTAAACATTAATATTATAAAACAATATTTTTATTAATATCTAATAATACAATTTTATTATACTATTAATTTAGAAATTTCCAATAAATATAAAATGTTTAAGTAAATATAAATAAACATAGAATATAAATATATTAAAATTGCTTGAAAAGAGCGTACACTTCACCACATGAAGAAAATACTGGATTGAATGTTGATAGAGGCGCAGAGCTTCCTGATAGTTTTTCGCCTTGTCCTCCTCCGAGGCTCTGCTGGCCAAATCAATGGCTTTCTATTGCACAGAAGTAAAGATGGGTGAGACCTGTCATCGGCCTCATAACGTGTTACAGACGGACATTTCATCAACTACAGGCACTTTTGGCCAGGTCATTTATGTATTGTATTTAACATCATTTAGTAGTGGAAATGTCATTTTTAACATTAGCGACTCATTCTAATTTCATTTTATTTTTTATAAATGCACACAATTAAATCTTTTTTTCACACTTTTTGCATAATTTGATTAATAAAATGACAGCTTGATTGGAAATGAAATACAATTATTCTGCTCAATATTTCTCTTGATGTTTCTTATTCAAATTAATAATATAGTTAAAAGTAAAGTCTGAGACAGGAGTAAAAAAATAACATAAAATAAAAGTGAAACCTAAAAATGCCTGTAGTTAATGAATGTTTAAAATCTCGGGACTGAAATCTGTTGGACTGTCCGTGTTATGTTATAGTGTGGTGTGTAATGTACGGATAACTGGTTAGACCAGTTTAAGGACAGGCTGAGGAATACACAACAGACACTAGTTAAAAAAAACCTTTACCAAATGTAGCAAATAAGTTAATAAGCACCTTCTTACATTTATGAATGTATGTATGTATGTATCGAAAACGTAAACAATCCTGCTAAGTAACAAGAACAAAATGCATATTTACCTGCCAAACCAATATATATGCTAAAACTGAACAATATCATTAATATTTTAGACTTTATTGTGTCATACATTCAACTAGAGCAAAACAAAAAAGACTAACGTTACAAATGCTAAAAAAATACACATTATAGCATGGACAGTACATGAAAAGGCCAATTATTATGACTGTCATACCGCTTGTAAAGTCTCTTACCTGTAAATTGGCATTCGTCATTGTTGACGGTGATTTGAAGGCGAAATTATGATTTGTTACGGCTCAAGTTTAAACATTTTTAAATGACTGTAACGCAGAATCGCGGTGTGTTGGTAAATCTGTGCGTCCTCGCGCACTTCCGCATTGAGTGTTTACCGTGACGTCACGGGTGACAGGCGTCGAGCCACACCTTTCCCGCCAATCAGACACGCCTCCACTGCGACGTACCAAAAATCTGTATAAAAACTATTATGCCTATTTAATTTAGTTCACTCCCTCATAAAATACGTCAAAAAGCAGCATTTTCTTTTACATTTATTGTTTTGACGAAACACATTTCAACCACACTTCTCATATTCAGGGGAGCACATATTTAAGCACCAAGGTTGACATTTTTAAAGAAAATATAAGTCCAAAATGCATTTCAACAGAAAATAAATATATAGCAAGAAAAACTACTTGTCAAAAACCCAACAATTAATTCACACAAAAATAAATAAATTAAATATGGTGCCAGTAATTTTTTTTTTTTTTTTAAAGTTTGTGTATGCAATCAAATAAATCTTTTTTTAATAATCATAAAAGACATTAAAAAGCAACTTTTTCTTTTACATTTATTGATTTGAGAAACATACAGTTTAACACGCTTCTCACAGACAAAATGGCAAATAAAATGTTAAGAAAACGAACATTTAAGCACCAAGATTTTCTGAATAATAAATCAAATAAAGTCCAAAATGCATTTCAGCAAGTAAAGCTACTCATCAAAAAATATTTTTTATCTAAAGAATGAGCTTTTTATTTGGTTGTGACTTTTTGTCCACTGATTCATGAAAACATGCTAATAATTAAAATAGGCAACATTTGCAGGCTAAAAGACATTCTAACATTACTAAAATATATTTTTTAATTAGCATAAACTGCTGCTTCTCATAAAATCTGTAAATTTAAAGGTATATTACTCAATATTGACATCTAGCGGTTGAAATATTGGAGTTTTTTCCCGCCATCTCCTCCTCAGACTCGACGCTCAGGCGGGTTGCCAGATTTGAGGACACACAACAGAGACGAGCGCAATTCACAATAGAAAGCCTTGCAGACTGCAGTATAACTTGATCAGCTAATGTATACGTCTGCAATGTTTTTATTGCCGAGGCTTTTTAGGTCGAGTAGAATTTTCGATCTCTGACCTGGTTTGTTTGCTGGCTTCCATCGCGGTGTTTTCCGCCGAATGGCAAACACAGGGTGTCGAAATACTTTTGGATAAATTGGCAGTGGGCGGAGTCACACAGGCCAAAACAAAACCGGACATTCCGACACGGAACTCACATTTCAAAGTAGAATAATTGGCTGTAGCTATGTTTTTCAAAGAAACAACTATTTGAACTTAGCGTGTTTCCTAAATATCTGCAAACATTTGGTGTTTTTAAGCTTTTGTACAGTCAAAAAATATTACACAGCACCTTTAATAAATGCTTTAGACTGAAAACAAAAAGCCAGTGACATTAATACAGTATGTCATAACATTTCAAGGATGAAGAATAAGCAATTCTGCTTTTCAGTGCATTTGTGTTGTCGATCTGAAGCTTCAAGCATCCACTGAACGAGACTGGAAAGATGTTGCAGGCAGTCTCCTGGGATGGAGAAATAGTGCATTCATTTTTCATGGGCATAAAAACAAACACAGCAGTCATCAACTCCCTCCATTCAGCATCGGCAGTCGCAGGATTCTTAGGATGCGTTCGTTCTTCGTAAGATCCTCCGGCAGTTCATTGTTCTGTAGAGATAATGTGATTCCATCAGAACGTGGTACAATAGTGCCATTAAAGCACGTAAGATAAAACCTCTATTTTCATTATCTACTATGAATTGAATTTGATTTATTTTTAGCTACTGCCTGCAGTACATTCATAATAGGCCTACTTAAACTATATCACACTGACCAGTAGATGGCAGTGTTCATCAATATAACAATACCAGAGATATCTGGCCCGGGGCCTGTACCATGATGGTAGTTGAACAAACTCAGGGTTACAGGATTAGTTTCGAGTTGACAAAACCAAACCAATCCAACCAGGCTTTGTTGGTACCATGATGCTGATCATCAACTTTCTCTGTCAACTCAGGCTTTGATCCTGAGTTTAGGTGTGACATCAGTAGCGAACAGCCAATCACATGCTGAGAAAGAGTGAAACCGTGATTCATTTCTCACGAGAGAAGCTTCTCTCTTCTGCAGAATATTACGAGAGTGAAAAAATTAAGAATTTAAACAAATTTACACAGCAAGAAGAAAATAGCTGTCTAATAAAGAAAAAGTCTTGCTATATCAGTGTAAGTAAAAGTTGTGAAGTTAATTTATACAATTGATAAAGGTATAGAGAGAATTGAACATTTAAGCTCACATGTAGTAATTTTATAGCTTTATCTACTGATTCTAAAGTGTATTTATATTACCTTCATATATTTCTTCATTTAAACTGTGCGTAAAAATAATTGATTAACTAAAATTGTACATGTGTGATTGATTAAGGGTATACTAATATCTAAATCATACAAAATTATTATTCTAAATAAGCATTAGTAAATCATTTGCTATGTAGTGACCTTTAATTTGGAGTAGAAACAGAGTGACTTTATCCTTTGCTCACAGCTGATTGGTCCAAATTTGGTTTGCAACCTCTTGGAACATAACCTGCCTCGTACCAGGTTAGCCGTGGAGCGTAAGTTACTATGGCGATGAACACTGCTAAAAGCCAAACCACTTTCATGGTGCCTAAAACCCAGGGTTGGTGCAAACTAAACTGAAACATAGCTGGCTAGCCACCTAAACCGGCTTCATGGTATAGGCCCCGGGTTTCACAGACAGGGCTTAGATTAAGCCAGGATTAGTTCAATTAGGGCATTTAAGTATCTTTTATAAACGTACCTTAGAAAAAAATCATTACTGGTGTGCATCTTGAGATAAAACAATGACACTGACATATTTTAAGATATCTCAGTGCAAGTTACTTTCAGCTAAAACAGCTCAAACATGCATTTTAGTCTGAGACTATCTTAAGCCTTGACTGTGAAACTGAGGGTTAAAGTATTAATTTGAGACAAAGCACCTGTTTTATCTACAAGAATCATGTAAATGTCAAATAGTTGGTAAAATAATTGCATAATTAATTATTAATTTGCACGGACAATTCACACAATTATTTATTTATAAAAATATATCGATATATTAAACAATAAATTGAAATAAACTGGAATAAGCTGAAGCACTAAAATAAAAATAAATGAAAAATAAATAGCAATATTTAAAAAAATAAAACATAAAATGACAAAAACACATAACGAAATGAAAAATTAAACTAACAACATGAAAATTAAAAATATAAAAATAAAAGCTAATTCAAAACATTAATAAAACTATAATAAAGCTAAAATAAAAACTAAAATAACACTGGCCTGTGTAGAGATATGGAGAAAATATTGTGGATAATAAAATCAATAACAAAATATAAATATATATAAAATAATACATCTATTTAAAAAAAAAAAGTGTGTGTATATATATATACTGTATATATAAAACATATTATTTTATTTTATTATTCACAATATTTTCTCATTATCTCTACCCAGGCTTTATTTAAATTGTTCAAAACAACCCCATATATAACTTGGAGTATTCATTTGCTTGGACAACTGGCATAATTATTTATTAATTAAAATATGTATATCCACGCGTCTGAAACTGACCTTGTTGGGTAAAGCTGGATCGGCATTTGCCTTCAGCAACAGTGCAACTGTTTTGGGATTCCCGCCCATGACGGCGGCATGAAGAGCTGTAGAACCGTTCTAGATTACACCACAAAACACACACAGTTTAAATGCAGGGTAAAGACCAAATGGAGGAGGAAGGAAACACATGCGGTCACAAAATTGAATCACTTTTTACTGATGTCAGATGATGTCTTTCGTACCTTCAGAAGGCCAAGTGAGGGGGAGAACTTGAGCAGTTCCTCAATGACGTTACAGTATCCTTTATGTGCAGCCTTGAACAGAGCCGTGGAACCATCCTTCAGTCAGAAACACAAGCCATTACAGCCATGAGAGACTCAGCATAATAGAATAAATGAGGCATTTGTCAAACATTTCATGCATTTTTAATAAGCTTCTTTTCCACCTGGCTGAACTGTTTGATTCAAGCTTGGGTAGAGATATGAAGAAAATGTTGTAGAAAACAAGTTTAATCAAATAATAATTATTTAAATAAAAATAACAGTAAAATACAATAAAATTATAATAAATATTGAATTAAATACAAATAATTAAGCAGTAATAAAAATAAATAAAAAAAAGAATTATTTAAATCATAAAAAATATTGACAAAACATTACTCTAAAGTCTAAACAACAAAACAATAATAAAGATAATAAAACAGTAAATTGAATAAAAATTAGTGCTGGGCAACGATTAATCGCGATTAATCGCATCCAAAATAAAAGTTTGTGTTTACATAATATACGTGTGTGTGCTGAGTATAATTATTTTGTATATATAAATACACACATATGCATGTATATATATTTAACAAATATTTGCGTGTATATACTGTGTATATATATTTATACATAATTTATATTATATATAAAATTTTTATATATAAATAAAAAAAATCTTAAATATATACATGCATGTGTGTGTATTAATATATACAAAATAATTATACTCAGCACACACACATATATTATGTAAACACAAACTTTTATTTTGGATGCTCAGCACTAATAAAAATAGTAATTAATTATATAAAACAATTACAAATTAAATAATTAAATAAAATTGTGATAAATTCTATTAAATAATAAAACAACATTAATTATAAAATAATAAAATACATTGAAATAATAAATAAAATTTACTTGAGCTAAAAATGAAAGAAATATAACAAATATTAAAATAAAACAAAATATTTGGGTAGAGATATGGAGCTACTGAAAACTGGAATTTTGCAAAAAGAGAGAATAATTCAACCAAGTTTTCAACATACTTTTCTATCTGCATCACGGTCCGCACCTCGTAGCAGCAGAACCTTTACCACCTCGTCATGTCCCATCTGGGCTGCCATCCAGAGCGGAGCTGTGCCATCCTGCCGCCCAAAAAACACAATCAACATAGAAAACAAAATGAAAATCATAATAGCATACCAAACACCACTAATGAAAAACAGAAATTACAATGCGTGAGCCATGATCATAAATCAGACCTCTCGAGGTTGATTGACTTTAGCCCCAGTTGACATAAGCTGACGTATTACAGTCACATGACCCTCCTGGGAAGCCAAAAATAAGGCCGTTGCACCATCCTGAAACAGAGAAGATGGTTCATTTCATTTATAAAGTTTTTCAGATAAAGACATTCAACTGCTAAAACAAATATTTCTACCAAATTATCTCCCAAAGATATGTTTGGGCTATAAGGTAAAAATCAATCCAACTGTGTCCTATCCCATTCCTAAGAGCACTGAATCAGCAGAAACCCTAGAGGAACTGGCACAAACATGAGCAGCTACGGCTTTTAAAGAGCAACAGCGCGGCCGGCCTCATGGGAGAGAGAGACGTGTTGACTAACATTGAGCTGGTCGTGGACATTGGCGCCGTTCTTCAGAAGGGTGTCCACCACTTTGGAGTGACCGTATTGACAGGCTGCGGAGAGTGCGGTGCCGCCATCCTGTAGATCACAAACCGTCAGTTCTGAATGATCACATTTATTCTAAGTCACAGCTTTCTTCCATTAATAACATACCGCACCTTTGTCCGAAACTCAGTGGACGCTCCAAATTCGAACAGGAGCTTGACAATTTCATTATGGCCCTGTTGCGAAGCAAAGAAGAGGGCGGTGGAACCCGTCTGGGGGAACAGTGACATCATCTGCGTCATCATCAGTACACAAACACACTTCAGATGTTATCAGCAGCACTTACACACCCGTTTGAGGAAGAGTGATATTACCACACATTACTGCACTATTAACAACCTGTCACTCTATCTATATCTATATCTATATTTAGGTCTGACAAAAATAACACTCACTGCAGCTTATTGCTGGGTAGATGTCAACAGAAATGTTAGGGAGGATTTAAAAAAACAAAACAAAACAAAAAAACAAACAATAAATAAATCAATAAAATTTGATTAAAACAGCTTTAACAAATACAAAAATATTACATTAGCTTAATTATTATTTTTTAATTTAATGTTTATTTTATTATTTTATAAAATGTTTTGTAATGTTACTTTAATCTAATGTAATCTTTTCATCTCTTTATTTATTCCTTTATTTTTTGTTTTTATTTTGTTTTGTTTTTAATTTCTTATTTGATAAGATTTTGTTTATCATAATAAATGTATTATATTTATTAATTTTATTTAGATTTTTATTTAATGCTTATTTGAAGCTAAATAAAACGAAATAAAAGCAAAGCAAAATAAAATTAAGTTACATAAATAATAAATAAAATAAATAAATATGACTTTAGATTAAAATAAAATAAAATAACATGAAATGAAAAATTAAAATAATATAATAAAAATCTAAGTAAATAAAAATACAACAATATAAAAATCAAACGAACAATATATAACACTAGATTAAAATAACATTAAAATAAATGAAAATAAATTAACAAATAAAAAAATTAATAAAAAAAATTCAATTAAAAACATAATAATATAACAAAATAATAAATTAAATAACAATAAAATAAAAGCATCCAATTCAATTATTAATAAAATAAAATCTTATAGTTGTGTTTAGACAGATATTTTCCTGTAGCTTAAGAAGTGAAGATTATCTTCATATCTACTAATACGAGACTTAAATTAAGACTGTCACAGACTGCATGAATCATTACAAAAACAGCCTAGAAATATTATTGAGGAATAAAACAGTTACATACAATTGTCCATTATAATACCAATGTAAGCATGCTGGAGATGCATACCTCTCTTTGCAGATTAATATCTGCACCTTGCAGGATGAGTTCCCTAACACACTCATAATGCCCGCTGTAAGATGCCACCATCAGTGCAGAGGTGCCGTACTGCTGAAACACACCATAAAGCATTATTCTATGGCAATGCTGATTGCATTGTGAAACATGCAAGATGGCAAGACAGTTCATACACAATCTTTGCAGTCTACATCCACTCGCCCGCTGTTCAACAACAGCTGAAGCAAAGCCAAGTTTCCTTTCCTCGCTGCCCAAAACACAGCGTTGGCAAGAGGAGTCTCCTTCTGTCAGACACATAAACAAGCAGAATCAGACACAAACAAACACGTACAATCTTCATACAGAGAGAGATCACACTATTATACCTCAGGTGGATGTTAAATGCAGGTTATTTACTCATTATTATATTACTGAAGGACTGTCGAATCAATATCAGCATAAATCCTATTTCGTGCCCTTAGTCAACATTAGAAAAGTAATGTTGCTGAATAAAATATCATCAAAAATAAAATAAAAGAAAAGAATAAAAGCACTAAATGAATTTAAATAAAACATTTATTTAAAAATGAGTGCAGTCAAATAGATTGTGTGTGTATACACACACGTATGTGTATATATATATATCGATTTGACAGTACTATTTAATTAATATAAATTACTCTGAAATAAAATATATTAATTCAGAAGTGTATAATATTAACCTGTTAAACCAAATGACAGCAAAGAAAGTAGATTCCAACCAAATGTACCATGATTAGTATACGATATTTTAGCGTAAGCTACGGTTACCATGGTGAATTTTGGAAGGGCGGGGTGGGCGAACCCTCGTCATAAGGCCATAAAGACGCTCGTGACTGATAGAAAAACTCTTAATTCGTTATTCGGCGACACGTTTATTAGTATTCATCTTAAGACATATTTTCATTAAATAAATAATGTTTTACCCAAGTAAATATTCATGTTTACCTTGAAAGACATCCTAGGAATCTCATTCGTGCTTCATCTTGCTGGTTTGCGCGGTGTCCCTTTTACAATGTCCGTCCGCAGCGCTCATTCATCCCCAGTGAAGAACTGAATGAACGGGGATTAACGGTCTTGTTTACCGCAGTGAGTGTTACACGGAACCGAGCCAGCACGAACATGAGCGAGCAGCTTTTGCATCAACTGCGAATTCACTTGTATGCCCCCTCCTCACACTCTCTCTCTCTCTCTCTCACACACACACACACACACACGCATAGCCTACACAGAAGGTAGATGTGTTCGATTCCTGAATGAATTGTTCTTATGAGTCGGATCTTTCATATGAATCAGTTGACAAAACCGACTCATTAAACCGAGAATCATTTTTTGTGAAATTGTACGAATCGTAATGAGCCGAAAACTGATAATTGAGCAGATATAATAAAGTAAACCGAGGATTAAACTGGTGAGGCGAAACTGAGACTGGAGTTACTTTAATAGCCAAATAACGTGTTGCAAGAAATGTTACAAATAAAACCGTGAAAAAAGACATTATTATCGGCAAGTTCCTTCATAAGTCTAACGACGTAGGCTAATGATGACGCAATTGCTTCAGGACGTAAAAGAATCGCTGAAACTGTTCGAATGATCCGACTTGAAATTATTATATATATATTCAGATATATAAAATAGAGACCCCTAATGTTAGATCATTTTAAAAGATATAGCTAGTTAGCCAATGTCAGAGGGGATTTTGATTTGTTATTTTATTATAAAGGGCAAAAAAGGATGTTTATTTACATAAAGCGTTTTATTAAATGTTTTGATAATTGTTACAAAAGGGTCTGATATTTAGATACCACAGTGTTGTTTGTCCCATAATTGTGCATATTTAATTAAATTCTCATATTTTAAAGTTTAAATGAGTCAAGTCATTATACAAAAGATAAAAATAACTTTTGTATTTATTATTTTTATTCAATGTGGCAAAGTAATCTGTGAGGAAAATGTAAGATAATAAATACATATAATATACAATTATTACAAAGTAATACAAATATAACCTATTGTAATGAAATATATATATATATATATATATATATATATATATATATTTTTTTTTTTAATTCAACAAAGTATTCTTTTTAAGGAGAATTGTAAGTAAATTCTATTTACTTATAATATAGTCTATAGTATAGAAAGAATATATAGGCTATATGGTAAACAATATTTTCTTTATTTATTTTTATTTAATACAGTTTGTAAGGAAAATTGTAAGGTTATACACTATAGTATAAAAATATAATATAACAATATAATATCATAATTATATTTACTTTTATGTAATACAGCAAAGTATAAGGAAAATCGTGATGCTATTCACTATAATATAAAAATAGTCTAGTAAAAATAAAGGATATAAATACAATAGGCTATAATATAATAATAATATAATATGTAATGTAATGTAATGTAATAATAGGCTATAGTAAAAAAAAAAGTCTAACCTATTCATTTAATACGGCAAAGTAATTTTGTAAGGCAAATCGTAATTCTGTTCACCTGTACCTGCCCTTCAATGCAGACTGTTTATAATGAAAGCCCCAAAATATGCCCTGCAGAGGCAATCATGGGATGAACCGTAATAATGGGGCTAAATTATGACAGCACTGAAGAACACACAGCCTTACTGCAGAACAAGAAAGACAGATGACTCAGCATTCACCCCCGTAATAAAGGCCTTGGGGTGGCTGGACTATACTTTAAGGATATAATGTCTGTAGTAGTACGTTCATTATATTCCAAACAAGAATCAGGTCAGACAAAACACGTCAGGCATTCAAACATCGCTGACTCAGTCCTCAGTCCGTATGAAGGTATATAATGCAGAAGACATGCTGCAGTTTCATCTGCACAAAACTCCAGACGCAAAGACAGCCACTTTTTGCAGAGCCTGTGCATCAACATGTTCGGTAAGAATGGAAGGAGTCATATAAGGAACTTTGGATATGGTGTAAATACGACTTAGTTCCGTTGTTTAAATATTTATGTTAAATATTTTGTTATAAATATGTATTTAAATTGAATTGTTGAACCAAAAATGTGACATAAATTGTGCTCATTGTTTATTATATGTTAGTTATAGTTATAGTATATGTTATAGTATAGTATAGTATATAGTATAGTATAACAATTATATATTGTTAGTTTGTTTGTAAAAGTGAATCAGTCTTAGAGTAAGAACTCAAAAAGCAAATAACCAAACGCTCGTTTTGTAAATATTATAAACAAATACAGTCGTGTTAACATTTATGTTATATATTTAGTTTTAAATATTTATTTAAATTGAATTGTTGAACCAGAAATGCAACCTGAATTGTAAACAGTATTTTTATTTATTTATTTCGTTTAATTATTTAATTGTTTGTTTGTGTTTTTATTGTAAAAGTGAATCAGTTTAAAAATAGGAACTGAAAAAAAATATCCAGTTGTTTAAATATTTATGTGAAATATTTATTTATAAATGTTTATTTAAATTAAATTGCTGAACCGAATTTTTTTTTTAAACTAAACTATGCTCAGTATTTACATATACATACATACATACATACATACATACATACATACATACATACATACATACATACATACACATATATATATATATATATATATATATATATATATATATATATATATTGAAGGCTTAAACATTTGTTTTTACATTTTATATATTTATATTTTTATATATATATATATATATATATATATATATATATATATATATATATATATATATATATATATATATACACACACACACACACGCACTACTGGTCAAAAGTTTTAGATCGGTACGATTTTTTAATGTTTTTAAAAGAAGTCTCTTCTGCTCACCAAGGCTGCATTTATTTGATAAAAAACAATAATAAAAAAACAGTCATATTGTGAAATCTTATGACAATTTAAAATTACTGTTTTCTATTTTAATATATTTTAAAATGTAATTTATTCCTCAGATGAAAGCTGAATTTTCAGCATCATTACTTCACAGTCTTCAGTGTCACATGATCCTTCAGAAATCATTCTAATATGATTTTCAATGTTGAAAACAGTTGTGTAAAATTTTTTTTTTCAAAATTCTTTGATGAATAGAAAGTTCAAAAGAACAGCATTTATTTAAAATAGAATATTTTCTAACATTATAAATGTCTTTACTGTAACTTTTGATCAGTTTAACTCATCCTTGATGAATAAAAGTATTGATTTATTTTATTTATTTCCCACAAAAAAATCTAATTCAAATTCTTACTGACCCCAAACTTTTGAAGGTTAGTGTTTAATGTTACAAAAGCTTTAGATTTCAGATAAATGCTGTTCTTTTGAACTTTCTATTCATCATAGCATCAGGAAATAAAAATGTAAAAAACTGTTTTCAACATTGATAATAATCATAAATGTTTCTTGAGCATCAAATCATCATACTAGAATGATTTCTGAAGGATCATGTGACAATGAAGACTGGAGTAATGATGCTGAAAATTCAGCTTTGATCACAGGAATAAATTACACTTAAGTATATATTCACATAGAATACAGCTGTTTTAAATCGAAATAATATTTCACAATATTACTGTTTTTGTTTGTATTTTTAATCAAATAAATGCAGCCTTGGTGAGCAGAAGATACTTCTTTTAAAAACATAAAAAATCTTACCGATCTAAAACTATTGACCGATAGTGTATATATATTATTTCAAAAAAAAAATTTTTATAAAACATTTTTTTAAATGTAATGTGTCTTTTGCATAGATACCTATCAAGCACACTGGGTGGCGCTGTTCAGTCGAGCGGCCGTGTTTGCGCTCCTGATGTGGTCGCCTCTGCAGGGGGCAGCAGATTCAGAAGAGGAGGTCGCCTCAGAGTGGACGCTGTGGAAAAAGTTCCATGAAATATCCTATGATGAAAAGGTCAGTTATGGTCATTCGTGTGAGACTTAAAGAGACAGTTCCCCCCAAAAATAAAAATTCAGTATCATTCACTCATGTTGGAATACAACAGGAGACATTTCGAAGACATGAGGGCGAGTAAATAAAGCCTGAATTTTCAGTTTGGGGCGAACTGTTCCTTTAAAAACTCATTTAATTGAAAAGTTTGAACCACTATTGTGCTTTTGAGGCACTTAACTCTGATTAAACATGTATTTTAAGTCACTTAGTTACTGTGTTGTTAAGATTATTATATGTTATACTGTCCATTATGCACTGCATTTTTGTTTGTATTTCTTATGATGTTTCACTTTATAACTGTAGAGGGATGACAATCAGAGACAAACCATCTGGGAGACAAACATGAGGATGATTGAGATAAACAACAATGATTTTCATTTCGGATTGTCAACGTTTAGCATGGCAATGAACAAATACGGTGACCTCGTAAGTAAAAACGACTGAAAAAACTACACTTCTGAAATCATAATCAAATATAAGAAACATTATGGGTTTTATTAGCTTTGTTAAAGGTGGTCTTATACTGACACCTAGTGGTGTGGATGTCACCATGTACAAAAATGTGGTCCAGATGATATCTGGCCTGATTTTTGTCTTCTCTTCAGACCAGTATGGAGTATAACCGCTTGCTGGGTGCCAAAATTAATGGCCCGATAGACAGAAGAGGAAAGATTGCATCCGCTCAGACGCTCAGTTTAAATGCTAACAGACTGGGATTGACCCATGTTGACTATCGAGCACAGGGATATGTGACTGAAGTCAAAGACCAGGTGGGATTCTCTTGTATTTCCTTAGTTGATCATCATTCATATGCTTATTTTTATTCCAAAGTGTCATCCCAGCTAACAAAAATATAAGCTAGCTTTTGCTAACGTTGTCATTAAGTTATGAAAACGTTATTTCTGAATGTTCTCTGAAGTCCAACTAAACATTTCAGGAAAAAATATTCCATGAATGATGTATAAATAAAGTTTTTGTGCTAACATTTTGAGAACATTTTTTAAAGATAACTTTGAACGAACGTTCTATTAACGATACTGTAATAATGTTTGTTCTTAACAATGAGAGAACCTTCCCAAAACGTTAGCCAAAGCACTGAGAATGTTCCCTGTTAGCTGGGATTATTCTACTGTATGTTTGGTGCTAAAAAAGACTGATTTGTAATTTTTTTCAGGGATACTGTGGGTCTTGCTGGGCCTTTAGCACTACGGGTGCCATCGAAGGCCAACTGTTCAAGAGGACGGGGCAGTTGGTGTCCCTCAGCGAGCAGCAGCTGGTGGACTGCTCCAGGTCTTATGGCACGTACGGCTGCAGCGGAGCCTGGATGGCCAACGCCTATGATTATGTGATCTATAAAGGGTTGGAGAGCTCTGACATTTACCCCTATACGTCAGCGGTGAGAGATCTTGTTCGTTTGAATTAGAGAAGTAGACTGTATGATTTTTTTCTGAGATGGCCAAACTGAATGTATCTTTTTTGGTTATGGTTTTACCAGGATGTTCAGCCCTGTTTCTATGACAGAAGTTCAGTTGTTGCCAGAATCAGTGATTACAGGTTCATCCCGGCCGGAGATGAGCAGGCATTGGCTGACGCCGTGGCAACCGTCGGTCCAATCACCGTCGCTATAGATGCCGACCATCCAAGCTTCCTCTTCTACAGTTCAGGTAAGATTCTATTTCCATTCCAAAAAGAAAAGAAGAAAATAATATATAAAATAATAATTTACTAATAATTTCTGTTTTATTGGTTTTTTTTTACTATTTGCACTATTTGTATTATATATTTTTTAAATATCATAATAACTATTTTACAATTTCTTTATTTTTTTATATATAATATTATACACAAATATATATTTTTTTATTTAATGTTGAAATAAAACAATCATTTATTGATTTTCCATAGACTTATCATTGACTTTTTAAATTATATATATATATATATATATATAAATGATTTTGTTAAATGGTTTTGTGACTATTTATTTATTTAACTATTATATAACAATTCAAACGATTCTTTCTTTCTTGTATATAATGTATAAATATACATATAATACATAAATATGTAGGCTATTTATTTATTATATATATATATATTTATATTTATAGGAATCTACAAGGAATCTAACTGTAACCCTAACAACCTCAACCATGCTGTGCTTGTGGTTGGTTATGGCTCAGAGGAGGGCAAAGATTACTGGATAATCAAAAACAGGTAAGAGAACGCCCATCATTTAGGTTTATGACTATTAACACCTCGTACACTGCTGGCAACACAACACAACACAACAAACTAAACACACCTATTTAAATGTTGTGCACCTGTAGTGAAGATTACGTTGACAAAATATAGAACAGTTACTTCATTGAATACCATGTTTCAGGACATGTCCAAAAAAAGCAGGGTAATTCCTTTCTAGGTGTGTGACCTCGTCTTTTCCTTTCTTTTCTCAGTTGGGGTACAGGATGGGGAGAAGGAGGCTACATGAGAATGATACGCAATGGCAAAAACACTTGCGGGATCGCTAGCTATGCTCTTTATCCCATCGTGTGAGACATTTTCCAATAAAGACTTATGAAGTCTGAATTTTGTGTCAGAAATCAGTTCATTTAGGGCACTAGTACAACTATTACACTACAGAGCTGTACTTTATTCTTGCCACAGATCATGTTTTCAGCCCATCTTAAGGTGTGTTTTGTCAGATTTTTTCACACAACCTCTCCTACTGTGTAAACACACCTTTTTTTTTTTTCAGGTGTGTTTTTGAATCTATAATACTTTTGTTTCCTATCAGTCAGTCAAGTTCAATGTTACATTGACAGGCTGATGTAGTGGGATCTCACTTGGGAGCCAAATCGCCAAAACAAGACATTGGCGAGTGAGATTTGCATGACAAGCCACTACCTCAGACATATGGGTATATAAGCTTGCGTACAACTCACTCATTCAGCTTTATATATATACATAAAATTATCCTAAATATGACCACAGGGATAATTATTTTTTATTTATTTTTTAAACGGGTTTAGGGCACCTTGATGCATTTTAAAACTATAAACCTATGTGACAACAAACTACTCGGTTACTAGCGTAACATCAGTTCCCTGAGATAGGGTACGAGTATTGCGTAGCTATATGCAGTGGGGAAACTCCTTTTCCTCGATTTACTAAAGCTTATATGTAAAACGCATTTGCAGCTGCACAGCTAGCACATTGAGCGTCTGGCTAGCTCATAGGCTGTGCTGCAGCAACTGCACATCCAATGGCGCGGGCGCCTCTGACGTGCGACCAATGAGCTAGCCCTACGTCAGAGCACCCCAAGGGGGCGTGGCCTTAGTCTATAATAGTCCCCCGAATTCGCCATTATAGCAGATATAACGACTGAAGCGACAACGCTCCAGGTTACTATAGTGCGGCCGGCTACGCAATACTCGTTCCCTATCTCAGGGAACTGAGGTTACGCTAGTAACCGAGTAGTTCCCTTTCGAATGGTCACTTCATATTGCGTAGCTATACGCAGTGGGGACGCCATGCAAAACGGCGCACATAAGTAACTGGTTGCCACTGTAACTCAGGACCCCTGAGCTCACTGAACAAGCCAGAAACCCATATATGAATATACATATACTGTATATATATATATATACATACATACCAGACCAGACACCGTCAGATCTAGAAATATGTATGTGTCAGTAACCAAACCAACATAATATACCAATGAACCCAGACACTGTCGGGACAATTAGAATGTAAAAATAACCGGCCAAAGTGAGTTTTATATATGTGTGTAAGTGATTATGCACAATAACATTCAGACCAGACCAGACACCGTCGGGCCTTAATCATACTGAGAACACCTTTGCCTGTAGCGAAGGCACCTCCATATTATAAAACTTCATGAATGTGGAAGGCGAGGACCAGCCGGCCGCATCACAAATATCTTGAATGGGAAAGCCAGAAGACCAAGCCCATGACGAAGCCATGCCTCTAGTCGAATGGGCCGACACCTATGGGTCAAACCTGACACACAGAGGTATAAGCCATAGAAATGGCATCCACTATCCATCTAGACAATCTTTGCTTAGTGACTTGATCACCCTTAGATCGGCCACCAAAGCAGACAAAAAGCTGTTCTGATTGTCTAAAAGACGCAGAACGCTCCAGATAGATTCTTAGCGCTCTGACAGGGCAGAGAAAATGAACCTCCCCATCCTCAGTCGAAGGGGGAAGGGCCAATAACGTAATAACCTGTGCTCTGAACGGCATTGAGAGCACTTTAGGTACATAACCATGCCTGGGTTTGAGGATGACCCTGGAGTCATCTGGTCCAAACTCCAAACATGACGGGCTCACAGAGAGAGCCAGTAGATCTCCCACTCGCTTGATAGATGCCAGTGCCAACAGGAGAGCAGTCTTTAGCGAGAGAGGTTTCAGATCAACCGACTGGAGCGGTTCAAAGGGCGGACCCTTCAGAGCCCCCAGGACCGTGGAGAGGTCCCAAGAAGGTACAGAAGGAGGTCTGGAGGGGTTAATCCTCCTAGCTCCCTTCAAAAACCGTACCACCAGGTCATTCCTTCCTATTGATTGGCCAGCCACCAGAGCATGATGCGCTGCAATAGCTGCCACATACACTTTGAGCGTGGATGGGGAACGGCCTGCGTCCAACAGCTCCTGCAGGAAGAAGAGCACCACAGATACCTCACAGGACTCTGGGTCAAACTTATTTCTCGAGCACCAGCTGGAAAAACCTGACCACTTTAAAACATATAGGCGCCGAGTAGACGGGGCCCTAGCTTCAAAGATAGTGCTTAAGACCTTCTCAGGAAGGTCCCTGGGTATCAGTTTAGGGGCCATACATGGAGGGCCCATAAGTCGGGTCGAGGATGCCATATCGTCCCGTTGGCCTGAGAGAGGAGGTCTTTCCTCATCGGGACCGGCCAAGGGACTGTGTCTGATAACTGAACCAGCTCTGGAAACCACGGCCTGGATCTCCAGAGAGGGGCCACCAGAAGGACTGGGCATCCGCTCTCCCTGACCCGTTTGATGACTTGCGGAATCATCGAGACAGGGGGAAAAGCGTAAAGAGGGCAGTTGGGCCAGTGATGGGCCAGCGCGTGCGTCCCTGTTCTTCGAGAAGAATACTGCGCAGTGGGTGTTGGCTCTCGAGGCGAACAGGTCGATTTCGGCCTCCCCGAACACACTCCATATCAGACTGACCGTCTGTGAGTTCAGGGACCACTCGCCTAGGGGAGTGTTGCCCCGTGAGAGCATATCTGCACCCAGATTCTGAGTGCCAGGGATATGCGTTGCTCTCAGAGAGCTCAGATTGGTCTGTGCCCATATAAGGAGGTCTCTTGCCATGGCATGCAGGTTGTCTGATCTGATGCCCCCTTGGCGATTTATGTAAGCCACCACTGACGTGTTGTCCGTGCGGACTAAGACATGGTGGCCTTTTAGGTGTGACAGAAATGCTTTGAGGGTCAAACCAACTGCTTTCATTTCCAGACAGTTGATATGTAAGCTCTGCTCCGTGCTCGACCAGAGGCCGGAGGCAGGCTTGCCCTCGTGCAGCGCTCCCCAACTCAGGTTGGATGCGTCTGTAAACACCACTTTCCTCCTGGAAAACAACACCCATGGACACACCCTTGAGGTACCAGTTCTGAGCCCGCCAGGGAATCAGGGTTCTTAAACAATCGTGATTCACCATGACACGTAGGCTGCCTGACTGCCATGCATGGGTTGGCACCCGGCGTTTCAGCCAGTGCTGCAGCGGGCGCATGCGCAGTAATCCCATGCGAAGTACTGACGATGCCGCTGCCATGAGACCGAGAAGTTTCTGAAACTTCTTTAGGGGCGCGCGCTCATGTGCTCTGAACGATGCTGCTAGCGCCTGCACCGAGAGCGTGCGCTCTGTCATCGTCACCGAGTCTAGAACTGTGCCCAGAAAAACCACACTCTGGCTGGGGGTCAGTTTGCTCTTGGTAACATTGATTGTGAGACCCAGGCATTCCAAATGGCCGAGAATCAAATCTCTGTGAGCTAATAGCTCGGTTCTCGACTGTGCCAGCCCCAGCCAGTCGTCGAGATAATTCAGCACGCGCACTCCCTGATGTCTCAGGGGAGAGAGCGCTGCATCCATACACTTCGTGAATGTACGGGGTGCCAACGATAGGCCGAATGGTAGAACGGTGTATTGATAAGCTTGACCCTCGAAGGCGAATCTCAAGAATGGCCTGTGACGAGGGTTTATCTGAATATGAAAGTATGCATCTTTCAGATCCATTGTGACAAACCAATCCCCCGGGCGAATTTGCGCGAGGATGTGTTTGATAGTCAACATTTTGAACGCCCGTCTCATGAGAGCTTTGTTCAAACGTCTCAAATCTAGTATGGGTCTGAGACCACCGTCTTTTTTCGGAATTAGAAAATAGCGGCTGTTTCAGCGCAGGGGGGACTAGCTCTATCGCCCCTTTTGCTAATAAATTCTGCACTTCGGCGCGAAGCACGTGACCCACGTTGCTTCTCACTGAAGACTCGATAACCGCCTGAAATTTTGGGGATCTGCAAGCGAATTGGAGCGAGTAGCCTCGCTTTATAGTGTTTATGACCCAACTCGACACATCAGGGATGGCTTGCCAGGCCAACACCCGTGTGGCTAGGGTTTGACACACTGATTGGGACGGGTCGCCTAACATATGGGGACCTAATACATTTACATTTACATTTAGTCATTTAGCTGACGCTTTTATCCAAAGCGACTTACAATTGCTATATATGTCAGAGGTCGCACGCCTCTGGAGCAACTAGGGGTTAAGTGTCTTGCTCAGGGACACATTGGTGTCTCACAGTGGATTCAAACCCAGGTCTCTCACACCAAAGGCAAGTGTCTTATCCATTGCGCCACACCTCCCCATTAGTACCCTTACACTGTGATTTGTGCACATACTGAGTGTTGTACTGACTGTACAAGCTTTCACCTGGGGGAAAGTCAGTGATACAACAGGGAAGGGGCCACCTAGTGTAGGGGGACCGTGAACCTGTAGGTTGTGATTGTGAAACATACTCTTTTTGTGCTTTATTTGGGTCGCCGTGAAAACGGCGTTTGTTTGTAGAGGCGCGCTCACTGCTGCGGAGCTTTTTACAATAATAAAATCCCCAGCCGCCTGAACTGAACAGGGAGCTGTGGGAAGTTTTGTGGGTTTTTTCGAGGGTGGTCCGGCAAGTGCGAGACACGATCCCTCTCTCTTCGCCCTTGGTGCTAGGACGACTTCGGCGGCACCGGATCGATCACAACGCTGGGACGTGGGCCCTGGCACCGGGGCATCGGAAGGCGTTTAGCTGAACGCGGCTGGTGGAAGGTATCAGCCGCAGGGCGGGGCTGAGAGACCTGCTTCGCCGGCCTGGGTGGGTGAGGCAAAGATGCTGGCTTGGGTTTGCTGGACGCTGAGCTTGAGCGCTTCGGCAAGAAGTGTTGCATGGCCTGAGACGCCTTCTGTGCCTCGGTGTATCGCTCAGAGAACCCCTTCACCGCCGGGCCGAAGAGGCCGGAGCTGGTTACAGGGGCGTCGAGGAACTTCGTCTTGTCAGTGTCCTTAATCTTGGTGAGATTAAGCCAGAGGTGGCGCTCTAGCACGACTAAGCTCGCCATGTTCTTGCCGATCGCTTGTGCTGTGGCCTTGGTGGCGCGCAAGGCCAAATCTGTGGCGCTTCTGAGATCGCGGAAGGCCTCGGGGTCCAGGCCAGCCTCATCCATAGACTGGAGGAGTTTGGCCTGGTACACTTGAAGCACAGCCATCGTGTGTAGGGCCGATGCAGCCTGACCGGAGGCAGAATACGCGCGTCCAGCGAGGGCTGAAGTAGTTCGGCAGGGTTTGTTCGGGTGAACAACTCTAGCTCACTGACATCCATGCTCTCAGGTTGCCTCTGGCTGCGCCGTTTCTTCTTCCTCGGCTGAAGTAGGGCCGGAAAGGGAAGCGCGGTAGGAGCGGCGTTGCCGTCTCGAGAGAGAGCTAGCCACGTTCGCAGCACGGAGATGGGCATGCTCTCACAGGCCTCACATCCGCAATATGAAGTGACCGTTCGAAAGGGAACTACTCGGTTACTTGCGTAACCTCAGTTCCCTGAGATAGGGAATGAGTATTGCGTAGCCGGCCGCACTATAGTAACCTGGAGCCTTGTCGCTTCAGTCGTTATATCTGCTATAATGCCGAATTCGGGGGACTATTATAGACTAAGGCCACGCCCCCTTGGGGCGCTCTGACGTAGGGCTAGCTCATTGGTCGCACGTCAGAGGCGCCCGCGCCATTGGATGTGCAGTTGCTGCAGCACAGCCTATGAGCTAGCCAGACGCTCAATGTGCTAGCTGTGCAGCTGCAAATGCGTTTTACATATAAGCTTCAGTAAATCGAGGAGAAGGAGTTTCCCCACTGTGTATAGCTACGCAATACGAAGTGACCGTTCGAAAGGGAACTCCCAAGAACGAGGGAGAAACGCAGAAGAACATTTAAAAGGTCTAATAATATTTTCATTACATTTACAAGCACTACAGTCTCTGAACAAACAGTTTAGCACAGAAAGAATACTTTTTGTCCATCCTTCTTTGAATTCTTGGTCTACATCTTTGTTTTCTGGGGCCAGTTGTTCAAAAGTAATCTGATTGGATTTCGGCTATAGGATTGGATTAAATCTTGAAAATGGGTTGTAAAAAAAAAAAAAAAAAGAAGGATTCTGAAGTCAAATTAGTTCACAAAATCCAATCTTGGTTTTATATAAAAAAAAAATATAAAAAAATCAGTTTGTAATGTGTAGTGCAACGTAACTGACGTGCTACACCCAGTAATGATGTTCAATGTGGGCCACTATGATCAGAAGTAAGGAACGTCTACTGGTGGGAGGAATGATGCAACAGGTAAGTGAATAGTCGACAATTTTGTTCTGATTCAGATAAAAGATTATATTGAAAGGTAGAAATTGTTCTCTTTGTAGTTTGTTTCAATTAGCTTTATCATATGAACAATTAATCACTGATAGTCACTCAGTAAATCAAAAACATTGTCATCAGCTCTTCTGTTGTTTCTTCTAGGATGAAAGATTCAACAGCTTAACAGCTTCAATTCAATTTGATGAAGTTTCACACTTTTCATTTAATGTGTGAATAAAGTAAACTCACAAAAACCCATTACTGTGTCTTTTGCTTTCACCTTGACCAAAATAAATTACAATAATAAAACAAAATGTTACATTCAATAACCCAAATGTACAAAAAATTAAATGTAATTGTAAGACTGAAAATACTGGTTGAGGCCCTGGTCTGAGACAAAGGGCTAATTACCATTTGACCTCTCCCATACGACCTCACTTCCGCAAACTACTAAGAACTCACACAAGAATATGGTTTAATGTGAATGTTTATCATTGACTGTTATGTTTTTGGTGTCATTTGAAATGTCTCAAAGTGAGTGGTACAGATATCTCATATCCAGATAGATAAAATAAAAGGTAATAAGGTTTTAAGAGTTTATGGATAACTGACTTACAAAGTAAGGTGGTCTCTCAAGCAAATGGTCACCCACCCCCATGAAGGTGCGACCACTGCATGCAAATTTCTTTTGTTAGTACATGTTTCCTTGTGAAAGGTTTGTGTATATAAGGAGATGCAGCAGAGAGTTCGGGGCCATTTTTCTGTACTTCAGATTGGCCCGTGAGGCTGAGAGATAGATCTCTCAGCCTCACGTATTTCTTAAAGTTGAGTTTGCATCTTCTCTCTATTCCAGAGCATTTGATGTTTTGTATCGATTATCTTTGAATTGATTATGAAATTGGCATGATACATTTACCTGACATAATAAATCCTTACATGTGATTATTCTAACTGATCTTGACATCGTTCATTTAATGGTTAAAAGGAATAGTCAAACATTCGCTCACTTTTAGTGAGGCACAGATATTATTAAAACCTTTCATTTATGGAGTCAGATGAATTAACGAGTAAATACATATGATTAATGTATTACAAATTTAACCAACCCATACTTTGCATGAGTGAGGACAGAGCACGTGATTCCTTCCCTGTATATTGGCAAACCAGCAATTGGGCCAATATAGCGGGCCTTACATAATTATATATTCAATTTCACAAAACACAGATTATGATTCAGAATTTCTTCCAATGACCCACTTTTCTTTTCAAACCAAACAGAATGCTCAACAATATGAATTGGAAACCAACCAGTTGAACAAAGTTCATGAACCAAACGACTCAATAGATCAGAGTTCGCGAATCAAATGTCTCAATTCAAAGTGTTGTGCAACTCTCTTTCGATCAGTTCAAGTTCCAAAAAATAACGTCTCTCCTTTTCGAAGGCAAAAATCAAACAAATTCGAGGAAATAAAGTATTTCGTGTCCAGGAGAGGAGATCCCTCCTCACTGGAATCGGCCATGGAGTCGTGCTCACTAGCTACATCAGCTCTGGGAACCAAACTTGGTTCCTCCAGAGCGGCGCCACGAGGAGCACAGAGCATTCGTTCTCCCTGATTCGCTTGATCACCTGTGGTAACAGTGTGATCGGGGGAAACGCATAAAGCGGGCGGCTGGGCCACATGTGGGCCAGCGCGTCCCTCTCTTTTGTGAAATATGTTGGGCAGTGCGCGTTCTCTGACGATGCAAAGAGATCGATTTCCGCTCTGCCGAAGGTGTCCCATAGTAATTGGACTACCTGAGAGTGCAGGGACCATTCCCCTGGGGGAACATTGTCTCTGGACAGCATGCTGCTCTTAGCGAGCGCAGATTGTGCTGAGACCACACGAGGAGGCGTTCCGCCAATGCGTGGAGGCTCCGTGATCTGAGACCGCCTTGGCGGTTTATGTAAGATACCACCGCCATTTGTCTGTGCGGACTAAGACATTGTGGCCCTTTAAGAAGGGGAGAAAATGTCCCAAAGCGTTCTCGACCGCTTTCATCTCCAGACAGTTTATGTGTAACCGCCTTTCCGGGGCTGCCCACAGGCCGAAGACTGGCCTGCCCTCGTAGAGGGCGCCCCAACCTGAGTTGGAGGCGTCTGTCGAGATTACTTTTCATTTCGAGACCGTTCCCAGATCCACGCCTGACTGATACCAGTCTGCCACCTTCCAGGGCTCCAGTGCTGTCACACAGTTCTGAGTCACCCAGAGGCGAATATGGCCAGAGGTCCATGCTCGAAGCGGGACCCGTGTTTTCAGCCAGTGCTGTAGAGGGCGCATGTAAAGCAAGCCCAGTTGAAGCACTGCCGAGGCCGAAGCCATAAGAACCAGCATTCTCTGAAAACTCTTGAGAGGAAGGATGCTGCTGGCCTTGAAAGACGCTGCTGAGCGTTGTATTCGCAGCGCGCGCTCTGACGTCAGTCGCGCTGTCATTGATACAGAGTCCAAATCTGTCCCCAAAAAGGAAATTTTCTGGCTGGGAGACAGCGAGCTCTTGGTCCAGTTGATTTGGAGACCCAAATCCTGTAAGTGGCTGAGTAATAAAGCTTTGTGGGCTATCAGCTCTGCCTCTGACTGCGCTAGAATTAGCCAGTCATCCAAATAGTTCAATATTCGCATCCCCCGCTGTCTCAGGGAAGAGCGAGCGCCGCGTCCATGCACTTCGTGAATGTACGAGGTGCCAAAGATAGACCGAACGCCAGGACGGTGTACTGATAGCTCTGACCCTCGAAGGCGAATCGCAAGAAAGGCCTGTGATGGGGCATTATTTGAATCTGAAAGTAGGCATATTTCAGATCCACTGAGACCTGTGAAGTGAACACTTCGCTGAAGAGATGAAAAAAAAAAAATATCAAAGAACAACCTATATAGCTTATATAGGCAGAGCCACGCCCATTCTGGCGGGATGTGACGTGCACGGGCGCCCGCATTGGTGCTTACGTCACGAGCAGTCCCTCGATCGGTTGCAACAGTTGCTGCAGTTGCTGCAGAGCAACCAATAGGCGCGCGAGCTGCCTCACCTAGGTCTGCCTGTGCAGCAATGCGTTTTAAATTAATGCAAAAAATTAAGGATAATTTTTTGGCTTCAGTATTCTCGAGAAAAGGGATTTTCCTGTAGCGTAAGCTAGCTTATGCAACACGAGAGTACTCTCTTAAGAGAACACTGTTTCGTCTAATCGGTTCTGATCCGACTCTCTCCCGTCTGCTTATTGCTGAAAGCAGCGCCGGGCGACTTGTAGGCGGGCCTTATGAATGTGCCGCTACTGTTGGCTCACAGAGGTGTCAGTCACTGCAGCACAATGTGTGATTGGGTAAATCTCTTTTCCATCTAGAACACTCTTTTTCTTTTTAAAAAACTTTTAACTCTTTATTGGTAGCCAGTGTTACCCGGGTTATAGGCTACTGATCCTAGCAGAAGGGTAGATTTCAGGAACAAAAATATAATAAACATAAAAATTTGTCACAAATGACAACATTTGTATCATGTAGCTAATAGGCTACACACACACTTTTTTTTTTCTTTTTTTTTTGCTCTTGACTGTTTTTTGTTGTTGTTGTTTTGGTCATCTTAAGGTGTATTTGTCAATGACACCAATTTTTTACCTGACGGTGTAGCTGTTCTTCCATTTCCACACCCACAGTTCAAGAGCATTACACCAGGTCATAACATCATGCTTCTGAAGGTAATATATAACATTGAACCATTGGATGCCTTGAAAAAATAGCCTTTCGTAAAAGGACATACAAGTTGATGTTTACAGAATATAATTTGGCAAAATCTAATCACTTGTACTGAATTCATTCTTTAAAATTCAGGGGAAAAAACATAGAAGGAAATGTACTTTTCACCTTTTCTTTCAGCTTAAAACACCGACATATTTGAACAAAGCCGTGCATACCATCACCTTGGCAAAAAATAGCAGTGAAAACACCTCAAAGGATTGCATGGTTATGGGTTGGGGTTTGCAGAAATCAAATGTTCTCAAAGAAGCAAATGTAACTCTGTTAGACTCTAAAAACTGTGGGACACCCGACACTCTGTGCAGCGAGGGAACAACTAGACCAGCAGAGGTATTTCAAGTGACACCACTTACAAATTCTTATCTGTAGTGTATTGTTAGTGCATTCTGGATGTACTAGTATCAAATGATATCATCCACAGGGAGCCTCTGGGAGTCCACTTGTTTGTGGAGATGTTGCTCAGGGAATTTCATCTTATTACAAACAGGAGTCAAATGGAGGGTACTGCACAAGATACACTGACATTTCCCAATACCTTCCATGGATGTATCATGTAATGAGCAAAAATATGAATATCTTCGTGAGTCTGCTGTCAACAACAGGCCTAAACCAGTCATGGTACCAGTACAAAAACACAATCAGTAAAATAGCATCTAATTATTATCAACAAAACTTTGAAAATATCGAGATATATTTTTGTCAATATTGCGCACCCCCCAATTATACCAATATGGTATTCATTTTAATTTCTTCAGGTCTTAAAAAGCCTTAAATTTGACTTTAAATCGTGTGCAGCAACCCTGCTTTAGCAACAAGGAAACACCAAGAACATCCAGTGCATAAAGCATTCACACATGCTCAAGAGGTTCAGTGAACTTCAATGTCTCAAGATCTCAAAAGAGTACCTTTGGAATGTGAAGAAAGGGAAGATTCACATCACAAATCCGCAGTTTGGTTGATGCTAGCGTATCAACAGAGACTTGATTTCTAAAGAAATTCACAAGGTACCAGAAGTTGCAAGAGTTGCACACTTTTAAAACTGATAGTGTGTGCTTTCTGATATTATCACCAAAGTATGGGTTGTCTAATAGCGAGAGCTGATGATAAGTACTGATCTGTGGTCATAACAAGCTTAAATGCTGATACATCAGTGAAACTGATCTGGATACAGCGGTGAGGACAAAAACAACATGGCAAAAAAGACTTAACTCAAAAAGAACTATTAAATAATATTAACTTGAGAACTGGCTGACCAAAATCAGTTTGAAAATGCTATCTCATGAAATAAAGGCGTGAAGATAATCGTGACTGAAAGCTGCAGTAGATTTTTTTATTGGTTAAAACCAATGGAGAATATCTCGTATTTTTCCGTGGGTGCTCGACCATTTCCGTGCTCTGTATAAAAGCAGGAGGCAATATTTCTGTGGTGCATACTGAGTTTGACTGAGCTGTCAACAATGAGCTTCCTTTGGCATATAACTAGTCTGCTACTGCTGCACTCCTGCACTCCAGGTGATCACATCTAATCTACTTATGGATTTACAAAAGTTTGTTTCTCGGAATATGCTGTTGAATTGTTTCATAGAACTAAACTCTTTCTTAGGTTTGATGGTAGATGGTATTGTTGGAGGTAAAGTCTCCATTCCACACAGTCGACCCTTCATGGTCTACATTCGTGACTCTAAAACCGAAGCAGTATGTGGTGGTTTTTTGGTAAGAGAGGATTTTGTGATGACAGCCGCCAGCTGTAAAGGAAGGTTGGTGAAATTAATTATCATATTTTGGAATTAGAAAGGTGATTTTTGATATCCAAAGTGGCAATATCTTTGTATTGAAATATGGTAACACTTTACAATAAGGTTCATATTAGTTAACATGAACTAAGAATAACCAATACTTCTTCAGCATTTATTACTCTTAGTTAATATTAATTTCAACATGCACTAATACATTATTAAAATCAAAGGTTGTACTAGTTAACAATAGTAATTATATTAACTAACATGAACAAACAACTGTATTTTTATTAACTAATATTAACAAAGATGAATAAATACTGTAACACGTGTATTGCTCATTGTTAGTTCATATATTTACTATAATGTTAACTAATGAACCTTATTGTAAAGTGTTACCTGAAATATATATTTGTGTACATTTTTTTTTTTTTTTTTACCTTTAGTCATCTTAAGGTGTATTTAGATGACACCAACTTTTTTCCTGACGGTGTAGCTGTTTATCCAATTCCATATCCACAGTTCAGCAATAATCCAGGTTATGACATCATGCTTTTAAAGGTAATATATAACATTGAACCATTTATAATTGGAATCACGCCTTTGAAAAATGGCCATTCATAACAGGAAATCTGATGTTTGCAGAATAGCATTTGGCTAAATCTAATTAACTTGTATCTAATCAAATGAATACTAAAAATCTAATGAATACATTCTTTAAAATACAGAAAAACATAGAAAGAAATGTAGAACTTTGCACCTTGCCTTTCAGCTTAAAAGTCCTGCAACTTTGAGCAAAACTGTGAAGACTATCGCCTTGCCAAAAAAAGAGAATCCCAAACATGCAATCTTAAAGGATTGCATGGTCTTGGGTTGGGGCTTCCAGGATTACAGTCGTGATGGGTCTCTATCAAGGGTCCTCAAAGAAGCAATTGTCACGCTGTTGGACTCTAAAAACTGTGGGACACCCGACACTCTGTGCAGCGAGGGACCGACTGGACCAGCAGAGGTATTTCAAGTGACACCACTTACAAATTATTATCCATGGTGTATTGTTAGTGTATTCTGCATATACTAATAATCAAATGATATCATCCACAGGGAGACGGTGGGGGTCCACTTGTTTGTGGAGATGTTGCTCATGGAATTGTATCTTATTACAGAAAGGAGTCAAATGGAGAGTACTGCACAAGATACACTGACATTTCCCAATACCTTCCATGGATTCATCATGTAATGAACACCCGTCCTCTGCAGAAAAATGAAATAAGCAAGCTGGAAGAGCATGAAGAGGAAGAGCTGGGAGAGCATGAAGAGGAAGAGCATGAAGTCATTAAGTTCAATTCAATTTGTTTGGTTTAATATAAATTTAATTATCCATGTTTTACTACTGCAACAGTTAGCAAATGTAACATTAAATGTGCTATTTTAAAATAAAGGCTAATTGTTTTACAAAAGTCTAAAATGCATTTCCTTTGTCTAAAATGTATATACCAAGCATCCATACTGTAGTTCAGTGGATCTAAAGCAATATTATAAAAAAAAATTTAAAAAAATGTTTTCTTTTTTTTTCTTAAAAAGCTGGAAAATGGTTTAAATTAATAAAATCCTATAACCTTTTTTCTAGTTATAAGCTCTAAAATACTTTCAGGTAAGAATCTGGTATAGTTCTATAAAAATGTGAATGGGATACTGAACAAAATAGTGTAAACAAACTTTATTCTCACAAGACTTTAAAATGAAAGGCTTTCTACATAACCACTTCACCACTTTCAGATAAATACAGCACAAACTTAAATCTAGACGCCAGATCGATTATTCATCTCTAGCAAAAACCATTTGAGAATAAAGATCACACATCAGAAAGAGAAACTAGCCAATAAAAGCAACTCAAACTATGTCAAATGTACATAGCTCAAACTAATAATTAAATCATCCACAACCACATGCATCTTTTCTATTAAAAGTAGAAGATGTGGTACAGGATAGATTCTGTATGACTTTAGTTTTGGATTGTGACCTTGTAAGTAAAACGACTGAAGAAAAAAAACGACCCTATTGAAATCATAAACATTATAAGAAACTGTTTTATTAGCTTTGTTAAAGGTGGTCTTATACTGACACCTAGTGGTGTGGATGTCACCATGTACAAAATGTGGTCCAAGATGATATCTGGCCTGATTTTTGTGTTCTCTTCAGACCAGTATGGAGTATAACCGCTTGCTGGGTGCCAAAATTAACGGCCCGATAGATAGAAGAGGAAAGATTGCATCCGCTCAGATGCTCAGTTTAAATGCTAACAGACTGGGATTGACCAATGTTGACTATTGAACACAGGTATATGTGACTGAAGTCAAAGTCCAGGTGGGATTCTCTTGTATTTCCTTAGTTGATCATCATTCATATGCTTCAAGGAATCTAACTGTAACCCTAACAACCTCAACCATGCTGTGCTTGTGATTGGTTATGGCTCAGAGGAGGGCAAATTTACTGGATAATCAAAAACAGGTAAGAGAACGCCCATCATTTAGGTTTATGACTATTAACACCTCGTACACTGCTGGCAACACAACACAACAAACTAAACACACCTATTTAAATGTTGTGCACCTGTAGTGAAGATTACGTTGACAAAATATAGAACAGTCACTTCATTGAATACCATGTTTCAGGACACGTCCAAAAAAAGCAGGGTAATTCCTTTCTAGGTGTGTGACCTCGTCTTTTCCTCTCTTTTCTCAGTTGGGGTACAGGATGGGGAGAAGGAGGCTACATGAGAATGATACGCAATGGCAAAAACACTTGCGGGATCGCCAGCTATGCTCTTTATCCCATTGTGTGAGACATTTTCCATATGAAGTCTGAATTTTGTGTCAGAAATCAGTTAATTTAGGGCACTAGTACAACTATTACACTACAGAGCTGTACACACAGATCATGTTTTCAGCCCATCTTAAGGTGTGTTTTCTCAAGATTTTTTCACACAACCTCTCCTACTGTGTAAACACACATGTGTGTTTTTCCCAGGTGTGTTTTGAAGCTATACGACTTCAGTTCTCACAATAGGCTACTAATGGAGACAAGGTCATGTGCTTAAACGTTATGTCTAGTTACAGTAAGTGTGTTGATTAACCTGCACTGTCAACAACAAGTTTGTTGCTATTGTTGTGCAGTGTTGCGTAAACTGTATTTAATCAGTGCGTTTCATACATGACAGATTAAAGATAAAATGTAAAAAATTGTGAGGATGTTAAATTAAAAGAAATATTAATAACATTGATAAAAAAAACTTGTTTTGACCATTTTAAAAAAACATAAAATATTACAAATATTACAACAAATAGTAATTGCTAAAATGTAAAATGCTGCAAAGATAATAATTCTATTATAATTTATAATGATCAAAAAAGTATTCTATTTGTAATGATTTAACTAACATCAATTATACATTGTAACTTCAAAAATCAATAAATAAAATAAACACATGTTAAAAAGTAGACATTGCTAGGGCTGAAACATAAAAAGTTAATAATTTCTGAAGTTCCTTGAGGTCACAGATATTCCTTGACTTGACTATTGGTGGTGCCAGCAGGTGTGTAAAAATCACTGCCCTACCTCTCCTCTGTACACACTGCTATCACACACCTGGAGAGACAAACAGGAAGAAAAGGGGATTTTTGAACTTTGCCAAGAGTAAAGAGCGCACGTTGTCCAAGAGAGTAGAGTTGTAGTCTTGCAGTACATGCATATATGGCATGTACATTTATAAATGGCTAAGATCTTATTCTTCGGAGTCCAAATGATGTGGACTGGAGTACTGGTGCTCTTTTCTCTGGAACCCTGGGTATCTGCTGATCAGCTGGGACGTCCTACAACGTTCTGGTGGGACAAGGATATCCATGTCAAAAACAACAACAATCAAGAATCATGGAGGCATATTTTCAGAAAGTATTGTGATTCCACACACATTAAGGTAAGATGTTACCTAAAAAAAAAGGTATAAAAAAGGGTAAAAACTCTCAAACCAGCCTAATCTGGTCTTTGCTTAGCAGGGGGTACTTTCCAGCTGTGCTAAAACCATCTTAAACCAACTAGCAAGGTAGCTTATTGGCTGATTTAAGATGTGTATTTCAACAGTGAAAAAAGCAAAGTAGGCTATCATTATTTAAGTTCACAATGCTGTTGCTGATAAAATCTAATGTGGATAACATTGAATAAATTAAATATATTTTAATTATAGGTTAGATACTCTGAATCACTCAAACCCCTTTATCTAAACCTCTACTTAAACGTAGGACTTGCACATTCGCCATGCTTGGATTATTCTTTTTTTTAATACTTTTTATTCGTGTTTGTAGTTCTAATCGAATTCTCGTCCAACGCGATGTGAATTAAAATAAACACTTACCGGTAGGCTTTGTAACACTTTTTTATATACAAACTGTAAATATGTGTCTACATCATAGACTGTAAAAAGGTCTACATATGGACCGCGCGATGAAGTAAGAGAACCACTGAATCATTTTTGAGCATGTGTCGAAATGTCGATTAAACTGCGGTGTCAATAAAAGCTGTGCTATTCGGCTCACAAATTTCACGACTCGATTTCGATCACAATTCAGTATCGATTCATTTGGATATAAGCCGCCTGTACATGGATATATTTCTTTCTCTGAAAGCGCGAGAGTTGGCAGTCCTGCATGGAAGTTTGTTTCGGCCACTGAATAAAAATTAAAAAGGTAATTTTAACTTTTTACCTCACAATTATGACTTTTTTCAATGGCAATTGACAGTTTAAAGTCAGAATTGCGAGATAGGCTATAAACGGGCTATTTCGAAAAAAAAAAAAAAAGTCCGAATTACGAATTGATTAAACTCGCAATTGAGAGTTATAAAGCAAAAATTGCGGCATAGGCTACTGTAAATTCGCAGTTGCGAGAAATAAATTCATAATTGCGATATAAACTCGAATTGTAAGATCAAAAGTCACAATTATCTTTTAAATTGTTTAATTCCGTCGCAGAAACAAGCTTCCATAGCCCCGAGTCCCAAACTAATTCAGTATTTCTAGGAATCAAGACCAAGCAGGTTCAAGCATGTTTTTATATAGGTATGTCAGATAACAGATTTGGCATGAACACACTGGCATGCAGCCAAAATAAACAATCGAAAACTACACACAATTGTGTTTAAAAAAGGAATAGGCCTACATTTATCCTCATTTTCTGTGTGGATATGCTATCTGTCTTTTTGACAATACATGTCAAATTTGTAAAGTATACCATACCTTAATGGCTAAAGTTATAGAGAGTCTCATATAGAGACAATGAAATAAACAACTCCATTGTGATTCACTGTTCTTAGAACTATTTCAGTGCCTTGATTTCCTCTTTTTTGGTCACCCGGAACAGGGTAAATGTTTTTACCATAGTGTTTTTGACCAAAATAATGCCTGTATACTTTTGTAGGGTTTTCCAAAATGTCCACACATCATGCCTGGATCTCATATAATGACCTTGTCCTCTGCATTTGCTCCATTACAGGAGTGTGATCGTGGTTATTACAGGGAGAGAAGTGGACCGCATATGGGACGGTGTGTACCTTGCAACTGCAATGGCCTGTCCTATGACTGCGAACCACATACTGGAAGATGTCTGGTATGATTTCATATTTTATTTCATTAATATATTTACTTTTAAAACCCCTCATTGAACCCCTATTTGTGTTAAGTCAACCCTTACATGATAAGATCAATAAGGTCAGCTTTTATGAGTAATGGATTTCCACTTTATAGTTGTGTACTCAATGCATCTTTTGCCATGTCACATTGTGGTCCTGTCATATTGAATTGATGCTGTTTTATTTTGTAAATTTTTTTGCAGAACTGCCAGTTCAATACAGCAGGCGACCACTGCGAGCGTTGTATGGAGGGTTACTATGGCAGCGCCTCTCTGAGAACCTGTCGTATGTGTCCGTGCCCCTTAACAGACCCATCGAACAGGTGCGATGTCATAGAATCATAAAAATACATACCTGAAAGTTTGCTTTGTTCATATAATTTTATTGATTGTTTAAAAAAAAAAGATTATTATTTATCGTTTAATTATTTGTATTGCTTATTTTAAAATGATTTTACATTTTTTTTATGTATTTAATTATTTATTCATTTGTTTGCGCAGTTTTGCGATTGGATGTCTCCGGGTTGGAGATGAGTTTGAATGTTTGTGCAAACCTGGTTACTCTGGGGTTCGATGTGAAAGGTGTGTATTGGTTTTAAAATATGTAAATATGCAAAAAATTGTGCATGAATGTTTTTGAAGAGATAGTTTCTCATTTACTTCATATTTTAGGTGTGCGCTTGGATATTACGGCAGCCCTTTAGAAGAAAACGGTAACTGTCAGCCATGTGACTGTGACCACGGTTATGTATGTGACCCGCAAACAGGCGGTAAGCAAGCTCTCATGATTTACATAATAGTAATAATAATAATATAAAAGTTTAAGCTGTTTGAATAAAAAAATAAATCAAATAATATTTAAAAAAGTATAATTAATGTTTTGAAAACCCTAAAAATTACATTCATATTATAGTGGAAACATTTGTTTACTTTGTTCTCATAGATTGTTATGAGGCTGATGACCCACACACTGGCAACTGCTACGGTTTGAGCTCACAATCCTCAAAAATTTCTTACAAATTACTTAAAAAGAATTTTTATAATATTCTGGGCCTATAGGCCTACATGGAGCTTCTTTACAATTTTTTTTTATATTCCTGTGATCATGTGATATTTATTCATATGCAGATGTGACAATGCATGACTGAGATATGGATTGACTAGGATTGACTAACTCCAGGTTTTTCCTGTTAGAGTGCGATATCTGTGTCATTAAGTTAATGGATGATCTTGGCGCGATGGATGATGAGTTCTCCGCACTGAACAATCAACTTGAGTCATTTAGTCGGAATGTTACTTCATACACGAGGCTGGACGAACTTGAAGATGCCATTGCTAGTACAAAGGTCCCTACAACAATTTCCTACAACAGCACTTTGGAATGCTAATGTATTTTCGTACATCGTTTTTTGAAACCCATTTCCCTTTCTTTAGGTTTTGGTCCACAAGTATACTAAATCTGTCTTCGCATTGCAACCAAAGATTTTGGAGCTTGAATCTGATCTCGAAAGTGTCAAAGATGACCTAACTGTACTCAATGACAAGGTACTGTTACAGCTACTTTGTTTATGGTGGTTTATCTTTATGACGTCCATCCAACCAATTACAACTTGTGTTTGTTTCTACAGGCAATTGAGATGTCCTGTACTGCAGTTCAGTTGCTAAAGACTTTGGACAAAACCTATCAAAGGGGGGACAACCTACGATCTGAGAGCGTGAACCTCTTACGAAAGATACAAGGTGAACCCACTAGATCCAGCTGAGCTTTTCATAGCCAATTTCTTTTTTTAAAGGTCTTCTTCCGACTTGCTGGAAGGTCACCAGTTGCACTTTTACTTCTTGACCCACGTAGAGTTCTTGGACGAGTTGAAGCGATCAAACCATACGGGTGGGAACACAGAGGAGGCCATCAGGATGTTAAAAGAAGCCCGATGGATGTTGGAGAAGATGCGAAGACAGAGCTGCAAGGTTCAGAGAGAGCTGGCTAACCAGGAGCTCAGAAAAGCACTAACACGTGGGTCAATTGCTTACTAATTACACCAGTTAGGACAGGAGGACTCCTGCTCCTGGTGGGCCAACGTTCCTGCAGAGTTTAGCTCCAACTTGCCTGGATTTTTTTGGTAATAAGGAAGACCTTAATTTGCTGGTTCAGGTGTGTTTAATTGGGGTTGGTGTTAAACTCTGCAGGACAGTTGTCCTCTAGGAGCAGGAATGGACACCCCTGATTAGGACTGTGCTTTAGTGGCCAAGTAGTGATAAAGCTCTTTTTTGGGTCCAAAAGCATGCTTGTTTCTCTCACAGTACTCAACCTCATCTTGAATGACCTGATGATTCCTCTAAATGGCTCCTTGGCTGTAGCTGATGGTATTGGACAGAATCTCATGGATTGGATGGAAGATCTTCAAGATATACAAGAGGCTCTTATAGACGCGCAGCTTGATGTGATCAAATCCAATAGTGTGAATAAACTCAACGAGGAACAGCTGAAAAATGTTTTGGTAAAAAGCTAATAATAGCTGAATGTTCTTAATAATGTAAAACAGTGACTTTGAGAACCACTGTAAGATAAGATCTGCATTTGTTCACATATGTCATTAAACACTTCCATCGATTGTTTGTTTAACAGAAGCAGTTGAAAATGCTGAGGAAAAATCAAGGAAATATCCTAGCCAATGTGAACATGATCAGAGGGACACTAAAAGAGACAAAGGATCTTCATGAAATGATGGATGACCTAACAGAGGTGACAAATAGTGAAATTCTTTTGTGAAACATTCACCAGTTTGGATACTTACGTTTTGTTCTCTGCCAGGAAATGTCTCATCTTGCAGCTTTGATTGACGGAGCAAAAACCGATCTAGGTGCAAAACTCGAGCTACTCTCCAACGCAACTGCTAAGCAGGGAATTGTGAGACGGGCTGAGGAGCACGCCAAGGAACTTATGAAGCTGGCTATGGACTTTCAAATGTACATCATGAGTCCTCCAAACATACCGAAACCTTATTTTTGTTTCTAATGAAGTTTTAATGATTACACGTGTCTCGTAGGGTTATAGTGAGCATCACCAACTCAACCGCTGTTCAGAAAGCAATCGAAGCCATCAGAGCGTTCACAGACATCACTAATGCCATAAAGGAGGCGGAAGCTGCCGCCAAACGTGCCAAAGAAGCGGCTGACCAGGCTTTCGAAGTATGTCAGACGAGACGATAAATTAAACATTTTTTCTAAATAAACTAAAAGTAAAAGTGAGCATTAGATCATGGTAAATGTAATGAGTATGAACAATAAATTTACAATACTTAATGATAAATTCTAATTTTATACAGATATATTTTGCATTCTTGGTTGCGATCCACTTATAACCATCATAAAAGGATAGGAATCTTTCATTGTTCTAGAATCCAACATTGTTCTATTAATTTCATTCCCCAGGATGTGCGAGGACAAGATCTACAAAATAAAGCCAAGGATCTGAAAAATGATGCAAATACTCTTCTGGTGAAATCCAAGGAAGCGGAGATGCAGCTAGAAGGTTGCCATTTTCACCTTTTAATGCATCTACAATAAACCATAAAATAGCATCCAGCAATAATATCTGTAGCGACAAATGACCATCTTGTCAGTTAGAGGTGTTTGTAGGGCTATGGTTCCAAACAAATACACTTCCAGTCCAGTACTGCATTTATCTTCTTTATTTGTCTCAGTTCTGATGCTCAAACACATTGCAATCACCAGTTAGCATGTCCTTACATGATCCTGATACGGCCAAAAATCGTTTGCTTCCCCATTACACCTAACGTCTCTTGCTCTCTGATTACCTATATACCCTAAACCCAGTGTTCTCCAGTGGAACTACAACAGACATTTAAATAATAGAGCATAATGGCTCTTACAATATCAACCAAACAAGATCAACTTTTAAGAATAACACAGTCTTAATCATATGATTTAATGGGTTTTTCGTGGACATTTTGTGATGTTTAGTAACAAAACTTTCATCTACAGCTGTCACACAGAAATGTGAAGCTTACAAGAACCTGATCCAACAGGCCGAAAACAAACAGAACGAGCTGAAGCAAGTCATGCGAAATGTGTTGGAGAAGCTGAACAACATCAAAAGAGGTTAGAAGCTCCATTTTGCTAAATCATTTTCCCACAATAAATATTGTAATGGTCTTGTCAGATGAACACTTTGGTGGTTTCATTTTTATTTTTAGACGATATTGGCGATCTCATCATCCAAGCCAAGGAAGGTGCTTCGGATGTGAACGCAACAGCAAGTGATGCAATAACCAGAATGCAGAACATCAGCGAAGAACTGAACAAAATTAACATTTCCCCTCAAGATTCAAACCTGGACGACTTACTCGATGGTGTCAACAAAACATGTGAGTCTTCTCAGCTCAGAGTTGATCTAATGAACATTATTCGGTACTATTCAGTTCAAAGATATCTAAATAGAAAGCCTGAGCGTTTACGTTACTTTAATTCTGAGGAGCATCACTGAATTATCTTCTTTACAGTAACACAACTGGATCAGTCTTTCCCTTCACTAATTGACAAACTGCACGAAGTGGAGAACCGAAGTGAGCAGAAAGTGAGCAACATATCCAGCAGTATCCAGAGAATCAAAGACTTGATCGAACAGTCCAGAGACGCGGCCAACAGAGTGAGTGCTCATGGGAGAAGAGATGTTTCTCCAACCGCCTCCAGATGTTTATCCTCTTGCTTTTCTCTCCTATGTTCCTAGATCAGGGGGCCGATCTTGTTCTCCGGTGATGCTCACATCGAACTTCGACCTCCTAAAGACCTGGAAGACTTCCGAGCCTTCACGGTTCTTAATCTTACGCTGCACCAACCAAAATCTCGAGGCGACGGAAGGCGTAGACGCCAGCTGGGTGATGAAGACCAGTTTGTTCTTTACCTTGGAAATAAACATGTGAGTTAATATATTAGGGATGCACAATATATCGGTACCGATATTAACATTAGATATTTCATGCTCATTTATTTATTATTCGCTAAATTTATTTTTAGCTTTTAAAGCTACACTGTGTAGGATTTTCACCCATCTAGCGGTGAAATTGTTTATGACTACCAACTGAATATTACTTTCTAGCCCCTCCCATTCCGAGGGCGTTTTAACTCCTACGGTGGCCGTATTAATTCAAATCTGCCGGCAGTCGCGAGTAATCTCCCCCTCGCATTCGTCACGGTGCCACTGAGTGTAAAAACGCGAAAGGCGAAGCTTGAATTTCCAGGTATGTCCCTCTTTGGCTACTGTATTTTCAAGATGGAGGCGCAACATGGCTGCCGCCATTTGAGCAACTCGCTCGTATGTATTCTAAATGGCAGATTCTACGCTTACGAGAATACTTGATTAGTTGGTAGAAGTAATTACACATTAATGAGCACATATCATTTTGAAAGAACAAAGTGTTTTTTGCTAAGAATCAACTTAAAAAATTACACAGTGTAGCTTTAAAATTGTTTTTAGTGGGGGTTTTTAATTAAGAGAAAATAATATACATTTCATTTAATATCGGCCAATTATCGGTTATCGGTCATAACATGAAAAAATAAATAAAATCGGCTTATCAATATCAGCCAGAATTGTAATAATGGCGCATTTTATATTGAAATTCAAGGTGTATCATAGGGCATCTTTTTATTTGTTACTCTCCGGACCAATAGACAGTCAAGGATTTCATTGGCCTGGTTGTGAGGAATAGTGTCCTATTTTGTGTCTACAAACTGGGTGGCTCTATTCATGAGATAAAGACCAGCGAAATTACCAAGTCCAGCAGTGCCAGCGCCTTTATGGATAGGGTGGATTTCCGCAGGTAAACATCAGTCATCACAGTAGAGCTTTGCAAATTGCGTACATTCGCATTTCTGAAAACCGTTTGTCCATCTTTTAATTTCCTTTGTTCCCAAATCAGAATTTATCAAGACGCACAGGTCATATACACACAAACTTTCACATCAACTGAACCCAAAGAACTGCCGGCCATGATTAATCGGCCTAGATCCAGGAATGGATTGCTCGATCTGGATCCCAATGAGGTCGTTTTATACGTGGGCGGATACCCAAGCAATTTTACGGTAAATAAGTCAGCAAAACTGTTAAAAATGGACTAATGGCTCTCCTCAGAGATTTTGAGTACACACGCTCATGCAGTTTGAAATCTGCAACATTTCTATATTCCTATATTTTTGTCAAACTATCCAAAAATAACAAGCATTTTGCTTTCAGCCGCCTGCAGAGCTTAGGCACCCAGGATTCAAGGGCTGTATTGAGTTTTCTACTCTAAATGATCATATCCTCGGCTTGTACAACTTTCAACGTGCTGCCAACATCACAAAAAACGACTTCTGTCAAAGGTACGTTATGATGTTAAGATGACCTTAAGTCGTCAGAAGTTGTTTCTCTTTTTGCTTCAAAGTTTTTAGTCATTTTTTTTATATTCCGTCGCTAGGGGAAAGGTCAGCACATTGGGGTATTATTTTGATGGCACAGGCTACGGAAAGGTTGCTATAACAAGCTCGAGCAGTTTTATTAAGTTCTTTGTTCTGAGTCATCAAATGGATGTTGTGCTTTTTCACATGGGAGACGAGGTAAAGAAATTGTTACTTCCAAATCATAAAATTTTTGCATTTTAAATCCAGATAGGAAAAATGACACAACAATTGTTTGATATTTAATATCACAAGATTTTAATAAAATTTAAGTGTTTTTTGTTTGTTTACAGAACTCTTACTTCTTTGTTACATTGGATGGAGGCTATATTGTTTTGCGAGGAGAAAACAATGGCACAATAATTTCTGCAAAGTCCAAAGTAAAAGTATTTCCCAAAGTAAGTTTTCCTGTAACCTCTTTATTTATTATTATATTATATTATATTATATTATATTATATTATATTATATTATATTATTTTCCTCCCTTTAGACAAACTTCATCCAGATCAGACTGACTATGAGTGATAAAAGACCAATAACAATAAATGTCAAAGATTACATCAACATTTTTTTGGGATACGTCAAAGGGCTCTTCAAAGAGGCCTACATTGGGGGTGTTCCAACTGCAGTCCGGGAAAAGTATTTATATTCTCTTTTGTTTATGTTTATTGGTACATTTCTTCAGTTTTTTATCTTTATCGTTATTGGGTAGGGACCAGGAAAACATGTTCACCGTTTTTTCATATTAAACTATGTTATTCCCTTAACTAAGACGAGTTGATACATACCTCTCTCGTCTCAGTGCGTGCACTCAATCGCTCTGGCGCGCGGCGACACTTTGATAGCACTTAGCTTAGCCCAGTTCATTCATTAGGGACCAAACAGAGATGAAGTTAGAAGCGACCAAACACCTCCACGGTTTCCCTATTTAAATAAAGTTACACGAATAGTTACACGACCAAGTATGGTGACACAAAATAAAACGTGGCGCTTTTCTAAGCGGGTTAAAAGGATAACTATAATGTATGGCGGAATAGCACTTGGGAGCGCTTCGACTCGAAAAATCCTCTCCCCCTCTCCCTCTCACTTCTGTCATTATAACCAACGTGACTTTTTACTGCGCCGAGTCAAAGTGCTCCCAAGTGCTATTCCGCCATACATCATAGTTATCCTTTTAACCCGCTTAGAAAAGCGCCACGTTTTATTTTGTGTCACCATACTTGGTCGTGTAACTGTATTTAAATAGGGAAAACATGGAGGTGTTTGGTCGCTTCTAACTTCATCTCTGTTTGGTCCCTAATGAATGAACTGGGCTAAGCTAAGTGCTATCAAAGTGTCGCCGCGCGCCAGAGCGATTGAGTGCACGCACTGAGACGAGAGAGGTATGTATCAACTCGTCTTAGTTAAGGGAATAACATAGTTTATTATGAAAAAACGGTGGAGTGTTCCTTTAAATGAAAGTTAAATCTTGCGAAAAATGTCAAGGAAATTAAGCACATTTAATTTCCAATTGTCCTAAAAGAGGCTAAATTTTCTTGCAATATTCACATAGCTAAATATTCATTTTTACATCATTTTTCTCCCTCCAGATATAATATTGTTCTTCCATCACTTAGAGGGTGTGTCAATAACGTCCAGGTAGATATCACTTCTAGTTTTACAGAGGAAGTTGGAATTGTCCAAGGTTGTCCAGATCCTTTACTGGTAAGACAGTTTTTGTGGACTAGTAGTGATTGGAGAAACAAAGCTTTTCGAAACTTTGAATCAACTGAACAAATTGCTTCACAAAATAAACGCCACGTGCTGGTGACAGAGATCATCGTACCCCTAGCGGCGTAACAATAAAGTTCAACTTCGAAACAGTTATGACGTAACAAAGCCTCGTTTACTGACTTTGGCAGTTTGGTACATGCTCCGAATCACTGGTTTGAAACAATTGAGTCGCAAAGGTTTAAAAGCTTCACAAAGCAGTGTTTCCATCACTACTTGACAGTGTATGTGCATCAGGAGAAAATTCATCTGAACTGTTTCTGGTTGGTTGTTTTCAGGGTTCCCGAGAGGCTACTTTGGAATTTGGAAGTTCTTTGTCGGCGTTACCCACTAATAAAGAGACAGACTCTGAGACAATGGTTTCACTTGGATTTAAGACATCCCAGGAAAATATTCCATTCTTAGTACAGACTGGTGGAATGGTTAGTTCATCAATAACGTTTTTTTCCATATTAAGGGTTGCGAGTTGGCTGTATGTTTTTTGATGGTTCTAATTTCAACATTCATTTTTGTTGTTCTTTATACATTTATATTTTATTTAACTATATATATACTTTTATATAATACATTTTATATCATTATTTACAATATAACTATAAATTTAATTTATTTAATTTAATATTAATTTCAACTTAAATTAAATAAATAATGAAGAGATTTACTGATGTTTTCCTTTGGTCTGCAGAATAATGACTTTTTGCTGTCTCTGAAAGACGGCTTTGTCGAAATGAGTGATCGTAAGGAAAAATTAACATCCAGAAACAAATGCGAAATTGGAAAATGGCACTACATAACAGCCTACAGAAGCAGCGGGGGGTGAGAAAAAAATATCTTGGTAAACTTACTTGCAGAGATGCTTTTCAATACTTCATGTTGAACATTTCCCATCAGGATGCAGCTAAACGTTGACAACACAGACATTGGAGATCCACCATCGTCATCCACGTTCGATGACCTCGAAGAAAAGTTTATTTTGGGGGATGGTGTATTTGAAGGCTGTTTGAGGAACTTGTATTTACGGAGGTTTGATTTTATGATTTACTCTTATTGCGTTATCATGACATATAACAGAAATAAGCCACTCACAATGTCCTTATGATTCAGTCCACAGAGCGGCTACATTCCAGCCGACTTGAGCAGATTCAATCAGACTGGAACTGTATCTTTGGGATTCTGTAAAGCAGACCGCCCCCCTCTGAACACCATTAAGAAGCGTAGTAGTGTGTTAAAACTCCCAGTTTTGGTAAGGGGCGTGACATTTTCCCAAACACGCTTGAAGAACTTGACCAAACACAACACATTGGTCCAGCTGACCAATCACAGTGCTCTTTTCAGAAGGCGGGTCTTCATAGAGACATGAACTAAACAGAGTGTTACTGACAGACTGGGAAGAGAGGTGCAGTGTAAAATATGTGAAATTAGTGGGGTTTTTTTTTTACATTAAAGCATGAAAAACTATTCTAGTGGACCCCAAAGACAAAATCAATGCATAATAGGTACCCTTAAAAACACTTTTACTCCTGAAGAAATGATTAGTGCCAGAGACATTATAAGGAACGCAGCCAATAAGAGAAGCACTTAAAATGGCATCCGTGAGACAAAATTACATTTTTGATAGAGGTTTTGCTTGTTTGATTGCTTTAAAATGCCTTTTTAGCTACACAAATACATATATTTCAGCATAAAACAGGACCCCCTGATGGTGGCTGCCATGTTGAGATCACATGACTAGTTGAACTGCACTGACTTTAGCACTGCACCCCACTGACTTTAGCACCCACCATTATCAAGCACTTTCGGTTGAAAAAAAAGTCATGATGGGCTTGCCTACCAATAGGCTATTTTTAAAATGGCAGTGAAAACTGAAAAGTTTTGTTGTTGTATAAGGCGGCCTCCACACCACTAGGTGTCAGTATTGAGTTAATAGACTTAACAGAAAAATATAGCTTACCTTTAAACATTTTGCACTGAGATCATTATACAAATACACATTTTAAGTGGCAATACAAATGTGACATTTAATGTCATTTGTCAGTCTATGTTTTGTTGTTTTTAAAAGGGAAGCTTTAAACAAGACTGCAGAAACACAAAATCTGTCAAACACACCTACCACCTTGGATCCAACAGCCAAATGCAGTTTAAAATAGATCCGGAGGAGCTCAATAACTGGTAAATTACATTAATTACGTATTAATATTTCATTTTGTAGCATTTTTACGAGATCTTTCTTTGTCTTACAGGCCCCATTTCTCCCTAGACATCCGCACCACATCATCTGAAGGACTTTTACTCCATATCTCAGGGGCAAATGGTGTTCCTCTTGTGATTCTGTATTTGGATGATGGAAAAGTCAAACTCTATGTTGGGGCAGATAAAGTGATTTCCTCTCAGGAGATCAGTGATGGTGACTGGCACAATGTATGTAGCAAAATGGCAAAATGGTGCATTTTCATAACGAAATCTTGCGAAATCTTTAGTTTTAGTTCATGTTGTGTGTGTACAGATCAAGTTCAGAGTGAAGAAACACAACTTTCATTTAGCTGTGGATGGTGTTCAAACACCCGATGGACAGCAGTTGAAAGGATTCACACATGATCTGCAGTCTTCTGTCTATCTGGGAAACGGACATTTTCAGACGCTTCACAAAACATATGTACGAATGTGCAACTTCCTTATTTCAGCATGTAGCTCAACCGCAAGTCTTGTGTTCTTGTCAAAAGGCATCACACTGTTTTTTTTTTTTCACAGGGAGAAGTCCCTCAGAAGAGTATAGTCGGATGCATCCGTGACCTCAGGGTTTCCAAGGTTCTCTTTGCGGATCCAGCTGTCAATCATGGGGTCATGCCCTGTTTCAAAGGAGTGACTGAGAAGGGGGTGTATTTTGCTGGAAATGGCGCACATTTAGTCTTAGGTTTGGCCCTTCATGTTGATACAAATGTGTATTGTGACAGAAAAATAGGTTCAAGAAATTAAATAAATGTTTTTTTTTTGGCAGACAAGTACCTTATCTCTGGTTCTACGTATGACTTGGCTTTTGAAATTCGACCCAGGAACCTCACCGGCCTTGTTTTCCACAAAAGCGATAACCATGGACGGACGCTCACTCTTTTTCTCAAGAGAGGAAAGGTGAATGAAAATATAGTTTACGAGTATTTTAAAAAAACATTGTATTTTGGCTGTATTATTGATAAAAACAGGATTTGGAAGGAAGATGAGACTAAAAAGTATGTGGAATGCTAATGCTTAGCATGCATAAATAATGTTTTTGTGCTTCTGTGCTGGTTACAAACCTAATTATAAAGTAAAAATGTATTATCGTAACCTTAAACACATTGGTTTGTGGCACATACAGTTTTAATTTTTACTGCTCTTATAGTTTACAGTCTTATCGTTTTTTACCTATAGCGGCTAATGAATCAGAAGTCTCGCACATTATATACGCTAACGCTAACTTTCACGCTGAAAAATACTGTGGGCATTTCTTGCTAACAATCACTAAGATTCTAATCAAAATGTTGCCGTAGAAGAAGAAAGTGGGTCTCGTTCAATAAAAAATATTGCGAAATCTGCATACGAACATTTTCACAAAACAAATCATGATTTGTCAATAACTTTAATACTAAAATGGAATCTTAATTTACGTAAAATTACAGTATATTTATATGCGCATGCTGGGAATTAGGCTGAATTTTTTTGTGAGAACTTCTCCTGTGTGTATTAAAAATACGAATTATTAACACAATTATTAGTGAATGAGCCCCAGGGTGACCGCTAGCGCCCCTTGTGGACACTTTACAATACAACAGTGTCTGTAATCAAGATTTTGTAGTTTGCATTTGTGTTAATGTACTGGGATAACGTACGTTTTGAACCTGTTTCTGGACTTTAACGCTATAATTACGTTAAATATCACATAAAGTATGCAATCTGTGTGGAATTTTGATTCATTAGGTGGTGGTGAAAGCAAACGACGGAGAGCACCGCTATGGCACCGCATTGACCCCAACACGACCCCTCTGTGGTGCGTTTTACCATGTGGCAGGTACTATTTTACTGCTTTTTTCCCCTTATCAAGGTAGATTATAAAAGACAATTTTAACAGGAAACGTAAGTGAGGTTTCATTCATTTAAATGACGTATCCCACAGTGTCTTTACGGCGGAAAACTATCGAGCTGAGAGTAGATGAAGCAACATCACGAGTCAGACTGCGTTCTGTATCACGTACTATAGAGCAAGAAACGATCTACATCGGTGGCGTTTCAGGTAAAGCCCCGCATTCATGTAGCAAAAACGTCTCTTCTTGCATGAAAGGCCTTTCAATGCATAGTAATTTACAGTTCTGTCTCTTGTTAATGCAGAGAACGTGAGAGGAGTGGAGATGCGGACATCTTATGTGGGGTGTTTGCGGAACGTACGGCTTAATAAAAATCCTGTCTCATTTGAGGATGTGAGTGTATTCGGCCCCATAAACACTGGCGAGTGCCCGGCGGAATAATGGAAGGATGAAACGCAACACAAACACTGAATAATTTTTTTTTTAAATGTATTGTTTCGGGAATTGGATTGGAAATTTACCTTAAAAATAGACTTGCTACACAAATATACAAAATGCAGGGGTTGTTTTGAGTGCCTTTATTGAAAGGACTTGCTAGCAGATTTCCTCAACTATGAAAATTGTAAGAATCAATGTATACGACGGTAAAAAAAAAAAAAAAAGTGTATGGAAATAAAAATATATTTAAAATTACTTGGTTGACTGTGCTTGCTCTTGCCATCCGGGTGGCTTCTTCTTGTGTAAATAAATGTATTTACACAGCTGGTACGTCTTCTGTTCGATGCACTACACCAAGTAGTTCAGGGCAGAAAGACTGAGATGTCTGCCTGCACTTTCATCATTTATTCATAACGTGCATAATGTGTGAATATATGTTCTTCCACATTCAGCCCATTCAGAAAGCTTTCTTCCTCGTTTCTTTTTGTCTCTTTCGCTTTCTGTCTTATGTTATGCACGTGAGTGCGGTGAATATGGAATTATTGTTGGCTGTCTGTGAAGGCGTATTTCATTGGCTGAAACTAATGAACAGATATTAGACATTTGACTTTACTGATCAAATCGTTAGTTTCACACTAAAAAGTAACTATATCCAGACGACAATTTCATATTAAAATGTAATCTAAATTTACGTAAAATTACGTAAAAATTTTGTGCTTAGGCTGATTTATTTTTTTCTCGATAAATTCTCCTGCGTGTATAAATAGCCTATGAATTATTCCCACAATTATTAGTGAATGAGACCCAGGGTGTGCTAATGACCGCTAGCGCCCCTTGTGGACACTTTAGAATTCAAGAGTGTCTGTAATCAAGCTTATGTAGCTTGCGTTTGTGTTAATGTACTTGCATAAAGGACGTTTTTGGCCCGTTTCTGGACTTTAAGGCTATAATTATGTTCAATATCACATATAGTATCAGATCTGTGTGGGATTATGCTTCATTACGTGCACTGTGAATTTGTTTTTTCATTTTTTGTTATCACAACTTTCTATCTTTAAGTCAAATCAACTTAGAAAATTAATGTGGTTCAGATAACATAATATTTTGAGTTTCTATTTATTAAATCAATCTCCTTCATTGCATTAACTCAAATTTTCAATTTCAATGAACTCAAAATTTTAAGGCAACCAGGTGAATTTTTTACGTTGAACCAACAATCATTTTTTACAGTGGTAATTGCAAACAACGGAGAGCACCGGCCATACAGAAAGCTTTCTTCCTCATTTCTTTTTGTCTCTTTCGCTTTCTATCTTATCTTATGCACATGAGTGCGGTGAATGTGGAATTATTGTCTGGCTAACTGTGAAGGAAAATTCATCATTCATGGGACATCACCCAAGGATGAGATCCGCCCTGAGTACCTCAAGTCTCTGGATGTTGTGGGGCTGTCTTGGTTGACACGTCTCTGCAGCATCGCGTGGCGGTCGGGGACAGTGCCTCTGGGATGGCAGACCGGGGTGGTGGTCCCTCTTTTTAAGAAGGGGGACCGGAGGGTGTGTTCCAACTACAGGGGGATCACACTTCTCAGCCTCCCCGGGAAAGTCTATGCCAGGGTACTGGAGAGGAGAATCCGGCCGATAGTAGAACCTCGGATTCAGGAGGAACAGTGTGGTTTTCGTCCGGGCCGTGGAACACTGGACCAGCTCTATACCCTCTACAGGGTGCTGGAGGGTTCATGGGAGTTTGCCCAACCAGTCCACATGTGTTTTGTGGATTTGGAGAAGGCATTCGACTGTGTCCCTCGCGGCGCCCTGTGGAGGGTGCTTCGGGAGTATGGGGTCCGGGGTCCTTTGCTAAGGGCTGTCCGGTCCCTGTACGACCGGAGCAGGAGCTTGGTTCGCATTGCCGGCAGTAAGTCAGACTTCTTCCCGGTGCATGTTGGACTCCGGCAGGGCTGCCCTTTGTCGCCGGTTCTGTTCATAATTTTTATGGACAGAATTTCTAGGTGCAGCCAGGGGCCGGAGGGTGTCAGGTTTGGTGACAACACGATTTCATCTCTGCTCTTTGCGGATGATGTTGTGCGTGTGCTCATCAAGCCAGGACCTTCAGCATGCACTGGGACGTTTTGCAGCCGAGTGTGAAGCGGCTGGGATGAGAATCAGCACCTCCAAATCCGAGGCCATGAAAAGGGCCATGATTTTCCTCAGTCGGAAAAGGGTGGCTTGCTCACTTCAGGTTGGTGAAGAGTTCCTGCCTCAAGTGGAGGAGTTTAAGTATCTTGGGGTTTTGTTCACGAGTGAGGGAAGGATGGAACGGGAGATTGAAAGACGGATCTGTGCAGCTTCTTCAGTAATGCGGTCGATGTACCGGTCTGTCGTGGTGAAGAAAGAGCTGAGCCGCAAGGCAAAGCTCTCGATTTACCGGTCAATCTACGTTCCTACTCTCACCTATGGTCATGAGCTTTGGGTCATGACCGAAAGGACAAGATCCCGGATACAGGCGGCCGAAATGAGCTTCCTCCGCAGGGTGGCTGGGCGATCCCTTAGAGATAGGGTGAGAAGCTCGGTCACTCGGGAGGAGCTCAGAGTAGAGCCGCTGCTCCTCCACATCGAGAGGGGTCAGCTGAGGTGGCTCGGGCATCTGTTTCGGATGCCTCCTGGACGCCTTCCCAGGAAGGTGTTCCGGGCGCGTCCCACTGGGAGGAGACCCCGGGGAAGACCTAGGTCACGCTGGAGAGACTATGTCTCCCGGCTGGCCTGGGAACGCCTCGGTGTCCCCCCGGAAGAGCTGGAAGAAGTGTCCGGGGAGAGGGAAGTCTGGGCATCTCTGCTTAGACTGCTGCCCCCGCGACCCGGCCCCGGATAAGCGGAGGAAGATGGATGGATGGAATAACTGTGAAGGCACATTTCATTGGCTGAAACTAACGAACAGACACGCCCCCTTCACTAATCGAATTAGTTTCATACTAAAATGTAAATATATCCAGACAACACTTTGTTTTCAATCCCTCCACTGATTGAATTGTTAGCTGGGTCCCAAATGATGCACTAGGCCTATACACTATGTACTTATGCACTATGTAGCCTACTCAACCATGTTGTGTGTGCATTTTATAAGGTTATTTTGTCATTCAGCATTAGAATCTGATAGCCCCTCCCCCTTCCGCAAAATAATTAAAGCTGTGGATTTGTAGATACCCAAATTTCAAAGAAAACTTATTTTGGTATCAGTGTTACAGAATCGTGAATTATTCAATGAATGCACTCACTTGTCACCTACTGACAAGCAGAAAACGGATCGGTGAACACATCGGCTGCGTCCAAAATCGCATACTCTCTTGAGTTGGTACTTATTTTGAATAAGTAATTGCTTCATGACTGCTAAAAAAGTCAGTTCTATACAGTATGAATGTGTGTAGTATAAATAATGTAAAATGTGCTAAATTCACCATGTTGCCCTTATCATGTGATCTACCAGCATAGCTTCACTGCCAGTGCCATTCACAAATGCTCTCCAGTGGCCTCATGGGATAGAAAGGTGTCCATCATATGCACACTTCAGAATCTCGCCCTAAGTAGTAGACCAGGTACTTTCTTCCTACTCATTTATACTGTGAATTCGGACATACTTCTTTAGTCACATACTGTTTTTTGTGTGTGCCAATTATATGGTATGGAAGTATGCGATTTTGGACGCACCCTTCTTCTTGGTGAACCGATTCAAAAGATTCGAGTTATGATGAATTCAAATTAGGCAGAGAAACTGCAAGGGTTAACGTGCTAGTCGTTTCCTGGTTGGAGGCAAAGGGCGTGTTATTGTCTAGACTCCAGAGGAAGCTGTCAAGCTTCTCTTTCAAAGCAGCATCAGCTCAATCACCTACAACACCTCAGTGTGGGGTGAATGAGAAGCGCACACGGGACAATAACGTCACTGCTCTCTTTGACTGTTGCGCCTTTAATATTGCGTAACGCGCGATGCTGCTATGCGAACGACCAGCTGATGTTTCATAGCTAACGGCGGCCTGATGGAGGGGACGAATGCGGATCTGAAAACATCTTAGCACCGCAGATCGGACACGGAAGGGATCAAGCTATATCCAGACGACATTTCACCAGCGGTTTGCTCTGCAGTGGTAAGGGAAATATAGTTTCATTTCGCACGGCGCCGCGCCTGTGGTGATTGTTGTTTACTCGGCGCGTTTCTCGTGCGAACAAAACAACAAGACTGTCTTTTCCTCGGTTTATTTACAGCGGAACAAGTTTTTTTTTTGCGTGTAAAGGAGTAAACTGAGAGGATGGCAGGCCCTGATTCCCCGCAGCAGGTTGAAGAGAGCGCCGAGCAGATCGATGACGCCGAGCTGGCGTTTCAAGGCATCAACATGCTGCTCAATAATGGCTTCAAAGAAAGCGACGAGCTCTTCAAGAGATACAGGTTGAGATTAATATGAACTATGATTTTATTATTTATATTATAAAATGGGCCTTGTTTGCATTAATGGGAGACAAATTATTTGGCCTCCCTGTCTTTTTTTTTCTATTCATTTTAATATAACCAAAATATTGGACATGCTTCAATAGGCTACAAATGAACACTGATTTTTTCCAGCTATAAACATCATCATCATCATCATCATCATCAATTAAGCAATTCTTTATCCTAAACACTCACACACATACAGGTCCTTCTCAATAAATTAGCATATTGTGATAAAGTTCATTATTTTCCATAATGTAATGATAAAAATTAAACTTTCAGATATTTTAGATTCATTGCACACCAACTAAAATATTTCAGGTCTTTTATTGTTTTAATACTGATGATTTTGGCATACAGCTCATGAAAACCCAAAATTCCTGTCTCAAAAAATTAGCATATCATGAAAAGGTTCTCTAAACGAGCTATTAACCTAATCATCTGAATCAACTAATTAACTCTAAACACCTGCAGAAGATTCCTGAGGCTTTTAAAAACTCCCAACCTGGTTCATTACTCAAAACCACAATCATGGGTAAGACTGCTGACCAGAAGGCCATCATTGACACCCTCAAGCAAGAGGGTAAGACACAGAAAGAAATTTCTGAACGAATAGGCTGTTCCCAGAGTGCTGTATCAAGGCACCTCAGTGGAAAGTCTGTGGGAAGGAAAAAGTGTGGCAAAAAACGCTGCACAACGAGAAGAGGTGACCGGACCCTGAGGAAGATTGTGGAGAAGGACCGATTCCAGACCTTGGGGGACCTGCGGAAGCAGTGGACTGAGTCTGGAGTAGAAACATCCAGAGCCACCGTGCACAGGCGTGTGCAGGAAATGGGCTACAGGTGCCGCATTCCCCAGGTCAAGCCACTTTTGAACCAGAAACAGCGGCAGAAGCGCCTGACCTGGGCTACAGAGAAGCAGCACTGGAATTTTGCGTGTCATTCGGAAATCAAGGTGCCAGAGTCTGAAGGAAGAGTGGGGAGAAGGAAATGCCAAAATTACTGAAGTCCAGTGTCAAGTACCCACAGTCAGTGATGGTCTGGGGTGCCATGTCAGCTGCTGGTGTTGGTCCACTGTGTTTTATCAAGGGCAGGGTCAATGCAGCTAGCTATCAGGAGATTTTGGAGCACTTCATGCTTCCATCTGCTGAAAAGCTTTATGGAGATGAAGATTTCATTTTTCAGCACGACCTGGCACCTGCTCACAGTGCCAAAACCACTGGTAAATGGTTTACTGACCATGGTATTACTGTGCTCAATTGGCCTGCCAACTCTCCTGACCTGAACCCCATAGAGGATCTGTGGGATATTGTGAAGAGAAAGTTGAGAGACGCAAGACCCAACACTCTGGATGAGCTTAAGGCCGCTATCGAAGCATCCTGGGCCTCCATAACACCTCAGCAGTGCCACAGGCTGATTGCCTCCATGCCACGCCGCATTGAATCAGTCATTTCTGCAAAAGGATTCCCGACCAAGTATTGAGTGCATAACTGAACATAATTATTTGAAGGTTGACTTTTTTTGTATTAAAAACACTTTTCTTTTATTGGTCGGATGAAATATGCTAATTTATTGAGATAGGAATTTTGGGTTTTCATGAGCTGTATGCCAAAATCATCAGTATTAAAACAATAAAAGACCTGAAATATTTCAGTTGGTGTGCAATGAATCTAAAATATATGAAAGTTTAATTTTATTCATTACATTATGGAAAATAATGAACTTTATCACAATATGCTAATTTATTGAGAAGGACCTGTATATAAACTTGCATAAAATTAAGTCAAATATATCCCTCCTGGATTCTGTTTTTGTTACCATAATTTGGAACATGTCTCACTTTCTGTACATTAAATAAATACCAAAATTTATAGTCTTTATTTATTGAAAATAAAGACAGAATGGGTAATTGATGCAACTCAGTCAGGACCAAATGGTGGTTTCTACATATTGATAAATGTTTATTTCCCATTAAAAATAAGTCAGGTAACAGGGTTGAATGGTTGTGCTTCTTGAATTAATTAAACTTTAAATATAAAGTGTAAAGTAAATACAAGAGTTATTATAGGTAACTAAAAGTAAAACCATAAAAAAAGTCAAAAAATTATATAGACAAAAAAATTTAATAAAAACTACCAAAATGGACAAATAAACTAATATATATTTAAAAAAAAAATCTGAATTTTAATAAGAGCCATAGTAGTATCTCAATTATAATAAAATAACATTGGTAAATACTTAGAATAGCTTCTTATTACAATGATAAGAATATTAATTCAATATATTGTTAATATTTTTATGATTATAATTGTTGGATACAGTCAAGGTGGAACGATCCAAAATCCCCATATTAAAGGGGATGCTAACTTTTGAACATTGTTAATTTTTGTTCTCACAACAAAAATCATGGGATTTGTACCTCAAATGCTTTTAAAAAATAAGGAGAATGCAGCCAAACCTTCTCGTGAGAACATAGACAACTCTTTGTCAACATCAAATAAATAAAATGATGGGTACATACTAGATGAATGGCTGTTTGCCTGGTTGATGTAGCCCTAGGCATGGGCGCCAACTTGCACAATAACACAGACTGATAATATACACGCATAGAGATGGAAAGATAAAAAGTCACCTTTTTGAGTGGAATAGGGCCTATTTTTTTGTATCTGTTTGACTTGTTGCTGATTTGCGGATGGTTAATGGTAAATCAGATGTTAAACGAATGCATTAAAATTGAAGAAATATGGTACATAATTATTTGTGAAGCCTGAGGGTTTATATATCATACGAAACTGTTACTTAAGACATTCTTAACGATACAGATAATCATGGATATTAGGTTTAATGCTATTAGGAGCTTAGCGCTTTGGCTTTATATGCGGTAATTCCTTGTTTAGTGTGAAATATAATCTTATGAGCAGGGTTACGTATCATTCACAAAGTTCTACACATCCCTGCCACATGTATAAAATGTATATATTTATTCAATATTAATTAATTCATATGAAGTAGTATTCATTTTTGTTTTGCTTTCTGTCACCAAAACAAATGCATTTTACCATGTTTTTTCTTTTTTCTTTTCTTTTTTCTGGAATGTGTTTTTTAAGAGGCTAAACTTGTTAGTGTGTTTCATCACCTAAGGTTTGCGATTATCCCATGATTCCTTATTTTGTCTGCAGGACCCACAGTCCTCTGATGAGCTTTGGTGCCAGTTTTGTCAGTTTTTTGGTAAGTGAACTCCATTAAAAGACTTTTAGGGGCTATTTACACGACACCGTTTTCAACTAAAAATGTGAAACTTTTTATGCGTTTTGTCCATTAATTTACACGACAACTGCGTTTTGGGGGCCTGAAGATGCAAACTTTTGAAAACGGGTTTCAAAGTGCACGTTTGTGAAAACGATACCGGTATTGTCTCCATTTAAACTACAAAACGTGAATTTGTGAAAACGGTGACATCAAATGTGCATGGGTATTACGTGTTCAGTCTATTGGCGAGTAGCGTTTCTTTACAAAGTGACATCGCCACCTACTGGCCTGGCATGAATAATACAGCATTTTTGCATTTTTTTGCCTGGGGGGGATCATTTCGACAATTTTGTCGTCTGTCCGTGAAAAAAAAAAAAAAATTGGAAAAACTTTTCCATTTTTAGTACATCGTTGTCCTGTAAACGTACCCTTAGTTAGTACTTCCAGGACGCTTGGCAAAGAATTGGCTGAAAGTAATGCTAGCAACTCGGCAGTTTGTGAAACTCCTTTTCGGGTTTGAACCTCAAGCTCATACTTGCCCAGAACATTAGCCACTAAGCTAGTTTTACCGCTAACCCTGTATGCATTGGGGCAAGTAGCCAACTGTTTAACAAAGCATGCTGAGAAAAACAGAATAGCTGTAGTGGTAACATTAGCTGGACAGCCCAAGGTCGTTTTCTTGTCTAATTAGTTTGACATCAGCCCATCATTCCTAGTCCATCTCTGTTATATGACACAGTCAGCAAATGCTCTCATTCATACTCCAACCGCGGTGCTGTTTCCTGCAGCGCTGCTCTTGTTTCATTCTGGCCATTAATAGGAGAGAGAGGACAGGAAGTGAAAACCTGGCAAGGAAATAAGACTATGTTCAGAATTATTTATTTTTTTATTTTATTTTATTCAACATTTATTTCATATCAGATATTTTATTTCTTTGAAGTGAAATATTTTTATTTATTTAAAGGGGTCATATAATGGTACATGCACTTTTACAAGTTGATTGTACTGAAATGTGTGTTGGCAGTGCCTGTACACAACCATCATAAAATGATAAAAATCCATCCAGTGTTTTTTTTTTAAATCTCCTTATATGTTTTCCCCCGTCTCAAATCAAGCCGACCCTCCCACGATTGTTGATTGACAGCAGCGTTTCAACACAGACCCGCCCTCGCTCGTGAGCGAGCTGTCAATCATAGTCCGCACGGACCGGCGCGGTCATTGTTGATACGCTGGAGCACTGTCTATGAGCAGAATGCGTCTAAGCGATTGTGGTGTTCTGTTCTTGGGTGTAATAAGGAACACAGCAGTCATTTTGATGTTCCTAAATCCGAACCGCTGAAGACGCAGTGGCTGAGTTTTGTTTTCGAAGGGAATATTCCCCACGATCAACGTCAATGCTTTCATGTTTGCGCGAATCATTTCACACACCAGACTGCTTTACAAACGAGGCTCAGTACAAAGCTGGTTTTGCTAAGAAGCTGCTCCTGAAAAAAGGATCGGTACCAACTATTCGTGTTCCTGCTGCACCTCCAGAAGAAGAAGTGAGTGTAACGTTTTATTAACCTTTATATTAATATTTATATTAATCTTTGCAAATCGCTAGCACGCTTCACGATTAATGCGGCTAAGGTTTACACTCAGAGTACATTACGGCATGTTTTCTATGTACGACGTTCTCAATATAATTCATAATCCCACGTTTATAATGAACAACGCGTTATGGTTATTGTGTTATTATTACAAACGGTGTACGCACAGAACAGAGGGGCGGGGTGAGCAAAGCTCATTATCATTTAAAGAATGAAAACAGAGCTGTTTTTGACCAGGTAAAATGATTTAATTTTTAATTAAAGTATATTACAAACTTTTAATTTAGACCCTAAAGAATCATATTGGCTTGTACAAAAATGGCATTATATGACCCCTTTAAGGACTATATAGGACTGTAGCAATGTTTTTTTAATTAATCTGTTTCATAAGATATTGTTTTTCCCGAAGTGATTTTATAGGAGAACAGCAAATATTGTTTTTTTTATTTGAATCTACATTTTTATAGGATATTTTTCCCTGAAATGAAATTATTTTATTATTTTGTTTTGTGTGAGAATAGCATGTAAAAATGTTTTTATTTTATTCTACATTTGTAGATATTTTTAAGGGAAATTGTATTTTTATTCATATATTTATTTATTTTATAGGAGTAGAGCAAATAATTGTTTGAAATTTTATTCTATATTTTTATAGGATATTAAATCCCTGAAGTGAATTTTTTATTCTGTTGTTTTTATTTGATGGGAGAGTAGCAAATAAGTGTTTTATTTTCTTGAAGTGATTTTTTTTTTCCTTCTTTTTTTTCTTTTCTTTTTTTTTCTAGGAATAGCAAATATTGTTTTTTAATTTAATTTAGATTTTTTTTATAGTAAAATATATATATATTTTTATTCAAATTGTTATTTTATTTTGTATGAGAATAGCAAATAAACATTCTGTTTGTATAGGATATTTTTAAAGGATTTTTCTTTTTTTTGAGCATAGCACATTGTTTTCAATTTTATTAATTTTATTTTTGCTTTCATAGGATATCTTTCCTGAAGGATATTCTATTCTATTCTATTCTATTCTATTCTATTCTATTCTATTCTATTCTATTCTATTCTATTCTATTCTATTCTATTCTATTCTATTGCAGTGCCCTTAATGTAATGATGGTAATGTGTGGAATATATGGGAATAGAACACTATACTTTACAGTTTACATTGCCTGCATGGAATACCCAAAAGGCTAAATGTTTATTGTTGTTTAATGCATACTGTTTCACATTCTATTGTTTAAAAAGGTAGTAGGCCAGTGTTTTCTGTGCAGTGTCCAGTATACAGTACAAACGAAGCATGAGTTTCTCCTCAAGAGTTTAGGAACAGACCTTGTCACAACCTCTTATGTCAAGGCTGGTGCCTCAGGTTGTGAATTGTGATTTTGTCATTATGATGTCACTTTTGACCGGTAGTGCACGTCACAATACGGGAAAAAAAGGATCTGTCACGGCTTCCGTTCCACCAAGACTTTAAGAAAAAGCCCTTTGTTGGGACTGTCTGTTCTGTATTTTCAAATGACCTCCGACAATGATATTACCATTTTTGTCATGTTTTAACAAGGTCTTCCTGTTATGGAAAGTAACGGTATAACTGTTGAGGGGCGTGTACAGATTTTGGTGTCCTCAATCTTCTCATTTAGATTTATTTAAAAATTTGTGATGCATCTGTTCTTCCATTTTTAGTGTCATTTTCTTTCTGAAGATGAAAGAGGTTTAAGTTGGTTCTTGTAAAGAGTTATGTTAGTCTTTGAGTTTGATAACTTGTGTTTTAGTATGATTCATTCTTTCCAGATATAGCTATTCAGGTCATCTGGTCAAAATTATTGCAACAAATATTGTTTTTTCCAACATTGTGCAGCCCTAATATTCGTATGATCATAGAACGCCATGATGACATTCGAGGAGGAAAAAATGCAGATGGCCAGCGATGACCTGAGGACTACTGAAAAGCTCTGCGAGAGCGACAACACTGGCGTCATCGAGACCATCCGCAACAAAATCAAGAAGAGCGTGAGTTTGTTTGTTTTTGAGTGTGTGGCAGCAGGAGCGGATGGAATGCAGATTCCTCACATTAAAATTCTTCACATTTTCGTGCTTTTTATCTCTGTGCCAGATGGACTCGCAGAGATCAGTGGCTATTGTGGATCGTCTTCAGAGGCAGATCATCGTGGCTGACTGCCAGGTTTATCTCGCCGTGCTGTCCTTCGTCAAACAGGAACTCTCAGGTGGATTCCGCATGTTTAAGTTTTACATTTGAAAAACCAGCTTGAAATGTAATTTGCATGCCAACATGTAGAGTTGTTTTTGGGGGGAGTTATGAACAAACTTGAAATATTAGAGAGTATAGAAGTGCAGATGTGTGTCCCGTTATATTTTTTTAAACCGTAGAACATTTTAAAAGTGATTTATTTTTATTTTTTTTATATTTGAAAATTATTTATAATCATTAATAATACTCATAATAATTATTATTGAGATATGAATACTAAGATTATTATAATAGAAAATAACTTTTAAAAAAAAATTACTTTAAGTGTGCACAGATTTGGATTATTAAAAACAATTCAGCATGTCACCAAAATATTAGAAGGCTCAATCATGCAATTATTATTATTTTATTTTATTGTACATAATTTAATTTCCTTAATTTTACATTTTTTACATGGGGAAAATAATATTAAGAAAATATATTTTTATTTCCTTTTACATTTTTTTTTAAATTAATTTAACTATACACAGATTAACATTATTAAAAATGATTCAGCTTGTCACCAGCAATATTTAAAAGGCTTAAAGGGATACTCCACTTTTTTTGGAAATAGGCTCATTTTACAACTCCCCAGAGTTAAACAGTTGAGTTTTACCGTTTTCGAATCCATTCAGCCGATCTCCGGGTCTGGCAGTAGGGTGACCACCCGTCCCGCGTAGCGCGTGCGCGCACAGCGTTTGAAGCCCAATTCACGCGTCACGCAAATTGAGACCGTGTCACGCATAATCTATGCTTGCTCAAAAAAACAGTTGGTCGCTCTATATACTCGAGCCCCAAGCAGACAAACGAACATTACTTGACATTTCAGCACGCTATTGTTGCCACACAAACCCCTCAGTTGAACTGCTGACTAGGTTGTTGTCAACTTTTTCGTTGTTGTCATGACAGCGCACGCACGCGCATACCAGACACACTGGGAAGGAAGGAACTTTTAGATGCGCGCTTTCCAATTCGAAAAATTCGAGAAAGAGACTGTCTGAGAGGCAACGCCATCATCAATTAAAAAGAGAAGGTGTGAGTACAAGAAACAAGAATGGGGAAATGAATATTTGTGGCTGAAAGGTGTTGAGGGGATACCGAGAGGGCTTTTTGTGACCTTTGCAAAACGTCCTTCTCAATCGGACATGGAGGGAGGGGAATACGAAGTCAATCGTATTTTTTTTTTAAATACTTTTTTTTAACTGTTCCTGTGGTGTTGAGCAACTACAATTCCTGTTAATCCTATACATTTATATTATAATTTATTAATTTATTTAAAGTAAATAAATTGTAATGAAAAATAAATTAAATAGTAAATCTTAAGTGGAAGTTCATCTGTCAATTCATTGAATGTTCAAAATATTATGAGTCTTTATTTAGAAAAAAAATACACATTGGTTGGCCTATTCATGAGCATACATCAAAAATTACACGTTTAGGAGAATAGGGCATTATTAATATTATGCAAGGTGGTATGTGCTAGAAATGGGTAAACCACTATCAGTGAGTCTGCCAGTGGGGCACCGCCGCGCCAGGCAGTGTCCCACATTGTCCCTCAGAAACATACCCCTTGTCCCCCCTTGGGCTTATTAGCAGGTGGTCACCCTATCTGGCGGTACCACTTTTAGCATAGCTTAGCATAGATCATTGAATCGGACAAGACCATTAGCATCTCTCTCAAAAAAAATGACCAAAGAGTTTCGATATTTTTCCTATTTAAAACTTGACTCTACTGTAGTTAAGCTATGCTAAAAAGTGGTACCGCCAGACCCGGAGATCGGCTGAATGGATTCGAAAACGGTAAAACTCAACTGTTTAACTCTGGGGGAGTTGTAAAATGAGCCTATTTCCAAAAAAAGTGGAGTATCCCTTTAATAATCCTGTAGAACATTGAGTTTTAGAGTTGTACAGACATTTTCTTTAATTTAACGTCGTTATGACCTGTCGCCCATCAGCATACATCAAAGGAGGCTGGATCCTCCGTAAGGCCTGGAAAATGTACAACAAATGCTACAGCGACATCAGCCAACTGCAGGAAGCCTGCCGGAGACGGTCCTCTGATCAGGAGGGGGCGCTGGCCTCTGATCAGGCCAACCAAAACACATCAACTGAGAGTGGCGGCCGGGTAACAGAAGAGGTTCTGGATCGCCTGAAGGGTTCGGTCAGCTTTGGCTATGGGCTCTTTCACTTGTGTATTTCGATGGTGCCTCCACACCTGCTCAAAATCGTCAACCTGCTGGGCTTCCCTGGAGACCGTCACCAAGGTCTTGCCTCCTTAGCATACGCCAGCGAGAGCAAAGATATGAAAGCACCACTCGCCACGTAAGCAAACACATTTTTCACTTTTGACGTGATTTTATGCTTGGTTATTAGCATTTGTGGAAATGTTTTGCGCTTGTATGGCAGCATAAAATCCCTCGTCCTTGATGTGCTGTGCTGTGCAGTGAAGTGTATTCATGAGCACATGCTGGCATACCGCTGAACTGGTTTCACACTGGGGTTACATAATTGATGGCATCTGAAAGGTCAATTAGAGATAAAGGGCATTAGAGGGTAAGGTCATCTGAGCATGTGCAAGCAAATGCCAGCACAGACTCATCTACTCATTACTACTGAACATAAGTATGGCTTTTTTGAAGAATTGAACAGGAAAACTGAACATTAAAAAATGTATCAAGTCAGTTATCAACAGACTTTTAAAATGGGTGAAAAAAACCCCATAGACTTACAGATCTTCCATAAAGTCGATCGTAAAGCACCACCATCCATAACACCTTAGTAATGGCCTAGCAACCACCCAGAACATCCTAGCAACTGCCTAGCAACCACCCAGAAAAATCTAGCTACCACATAGCAACATCCTTGTAACCATCCATAACACCCTAGCATAATGACAGTGAGACTATCCATATCACCTTATTCACTTAGCCTATCAACTACCCAGAACACCCTAACAAGCACATAGCAACGCCCTGGCAACCATCCACAACACCCTAGCATTATTAGTAGCAAGACCATCCATAACACCTTATTAACCACCTAGCAACAGCCTAGCAACCACATAGAACACCCTAGAAATGGCTTAAAAACCTCCCAGAACAATCTAGCTACCACATAGCGACGCCCTGGCAACCATCCACAACACACTTGCATTATTAGTAGCAAGACCATCCATAACACCTTATTAACCACCTAGCAACAGCCTAGCAACCACATAGAACACCCTAGAAATGGATTAAAAACCTCCCAGAACAATCTAGCTACCACATAGCGACACCCTGGCAACCATCCACAACACACTTGCGTTATTAGTAGCAAGACCATCCATAACACCTTATTAACCACCTAGCAACAGCCTAGCAACCACATAGAACACCCTAGAAATGGCTTAAAAACCTCCCAGAACAATCTAGCTACCACATAGCGACGCCCTGGCAACCATCCACAACACCCTAGCATTATTAGTAGCAAGACCATCCATAACACCTTATTAACCACCTAGCAACAGCCTAGCAACCACATAGAACACCCTAGAAATGGCTTAAAAACCTCCCAGAACAATCTAGCTACCACATAGCGACGCCCTGGCAACCATCCACAACACCCTAGCATTATTAGTAGCAAGACCATCCATAACACCTTATTAACCACCTAGCAACAGCCTAGCAACCACATAGAACACCCTAGAAATGGCTTAAAAACCTCCCAGAACAATCTAGCTACCACATAGCGACGCCCTGGCAACCATCCACAACACACTTGCATTATTAGTAGCAAGACCATCCATAACACCTTATTAACCACCTAGCAACAGCCTAGCAACCACATAGAACACCCTAGAAATGGCTTAAAAACCTCCCAGAACAATCTAGCTACCACATAGCGACGCCCTGGCAACCATCCACAACACCCTAGCATTATTAGTAGCAAGACCATCCATAACACCTTATTAACCACCTAGCAACAGCCTAGCAACCACATAGAACACCCTAGAAATGGCTTAAAAACCTCCCAGAACAATCTAGCTACCACATAGCGACGCCCTGGCAACCATCCACAACACACTTGCATTATTAGTAGCAAGACCATCCATAACACCTTATTAACCACCTAGCAACAGCCTAGCAACCACATAGAACACCCTAGAAATGGCTTAAAAACCTCCCAGAACAATCTAGCTACCACATAGCGACGCCCTGGCAACCATCCACAACACCCTAGCATTATTAGTAGCAAGACCATCCATAACACCTTATTAACCACCTAGCAACAGCCTAGCAACCACATAGAACACCCTAGAAATGGCTTAAAAACCTCCCAGAACAATCTAGCTACCACATAGCGACGCCCTGGCAACCATCCACAACACCCTAGCATTATTAGTAGCAAGACCATCCATAACACCTTATTAACCACCTAGCAACAGCCTAGCAACCACATAGAACACCCTAGAAATGGCTTAAAAACCTCCCAGAACAATCTAGCTACCACATAGCGACGCCCTGGCAACCATCCACAACACACTTGCATTATTAGTAGCAAGACCATCCATAACACCTTATTAACCACCTAGCAACCTCCCAGAACAATCTAGCTTCCTCAAAGCAATGCACTGGCAACCCGTTTTTCTAACACCCTAGAAATATGGCAATTCGTACCGTAAAATTTTCATACAATCGAAGAAACTAGTTAATTTTTTTTTTTTTTTTTTAGAGTTTAGATTTAATTCCTGAACTATTAACTACATTGAACTGAATTGCTCTTAAGCCTTTTTTCTTTTCTCTGAGATGCATTATTCTCGGTTGTTGTTCATGGCCAGGGGCTGACAGATTGCGGAGCAGCTCTAATAATAGAGATGAATTTAAGCATACTTAATCCAACCTGGGACAAACCCTCCCAAATTGCTCTTCAGATGCTGCTTTTTTCGAATCGACGTCGCTGTAGTATTTGTGCAGTTTGTTCAAACCAAATATATTAGCAAACACAACTAATAAACATCTAAACTGTGTTGTTATATATACTTTCACTTTTTTTCTCATGTTATCTCTCTCAGTTTGGCTCTCTTGTGGTACCACACCGTAGTGCAGCCCTTCTTTGCCCTGGACGGCTCTGATTCGCAGGCGGGGCTCTTGGAGGCTAAAGCCATTCTGCAGAAGAAGGCAATGGTCTACCCAAACTCCTCTCTCTTCATCTTCTTCAGGGGACGTGTGCAGAGATTAGAGGTGGGCATTTAGGGCTTTCGCATCACTGTTTCATAAGAGCAGGTGCTTGATAATCCATTGACATGATCAAATAATTGAAATAATGGTGCGGTTTATTCTTCCAGGATATTTAATTACTATGCAACCACCGCAATTACTTTCTTTTAGTGGCTGTGTTTGATGCAGTGGAAGGCATCCAAAGCCAACCATTAATATTAAACTTCTCGAATACAAAGAGAAAAACTAAATTCTATTGATACAAGATGATGCGGTGTTTCATGTGTCACAAGTTAAATCAGGGCACAGGAACATGGTCTAAAAAATGAGAAGAAAATCTAGTAAAAGGAAATCAATTTAAATAAATATATAATGTGTGTGTGTGTGTGTGTACATGCATACAAACAGACAGACACACACACACACACATACATATATATAAATAAATATATACATACACAACTTTTATGATAGATGCAATTAATCGATTTGATACTATATGTATCTTTTTCTTTTCTTTTTCAGTGCCAAATCAACAGTGCGCTGGCATCATTTCAGGATGCTCTGGAGTTCGCCTCAGACCAAAGAGAGATTCAACACGTGTGCCTCTATGAAATAGGTACAAATTCGTAGTTGTCTTACTTTTTAGATGGAACAGAATCGGTGCTTGGAAAGTATAGTCGTTTAAATAAATAATATGATTGAATTTCGAACTGCCATTTTAGAAAAAAATATGCATTTAGAAAAACATATGCACTTAATCGTATGTACAAAGTTTCCGACCAATTAATATTTCAGTTTTTCATGCATCATTCCATTTGCAGGCTGGTGCAGCATGATAGAGATGAACTTTGAAGATGCCTTCAGGTCTTTTGAGCGACTGAAGAATGAATCCCGATGGTCGCAGTGTTACTATGCTTACCTCACTGGAGGTCAGATTATGTTCTCTGTCAAACTCTCTCAAACGTCTCTTTAAAATAACCGTTTTAACGAAAGCTTTTACGTCTCAACCCAAAGTGTGTCAGGGGGCTTCTGGTGATCTAGAGGGAGCCAAAGCTGTTTTTCGAGATGTCCAGAAGCTTTTTAAACGCAAGAACAATCAGATTGAGCAGTTTGCACTGAAAAGAGTGAGTTATTTTCTATTATATCAAGCCTTTTTCCAACAATTTATTAATTATAATATTTTTTTAATAAAGTTATTATAAGTGTAAACATTTTTTTATATATAAACTCAAACTCATAATTACTATAATTTACTACAAATTATATATATATAAAATTGTACTTAGTGCAATTTATAATTTACAAATAATTATATTAATATGAAATTAATTATGCTAAGCTTATGTAAATATATTGAATGTATGAACCATTTTTACTTGCGTGTTGATCTATTTGTTTATTATATAGTATTTTCTAGTAATTAATTTATATATATATATATATATATATATAAAATATATTTATGTATATATATATATACATGTATGCATGTATGCATGTATGTATGTATGTATGTACTATTTTTTACAATCATAGTTATTTAGAATTTTTTACTCATAACTAATTATTTTTCTATTAATTATTATGCAAGTATTTTATATTCATTTTTATTTATTTTTATTTTATTATTAGTTATTTCTAAACCTTTTCTTCTACTTTTTGTCCCACTAGGCAGAGAAACTGAGGAAAGTCCCCCTTACTCGAGAGCTTTGCATTCTGGGTATTGTGGAGGTGCTATACTTATGGAAAGCTCTTCCAAACTGCTCTTCCTCCAAACTCCAGCTTATGAACCAAGGTAAAGAGAACCGTGACTTAAAGCGAGATGCAATGCATCCTGTCAGTCAGCTCTGAGCGCCTCTCTTCCCTCATTATAACACTGATCTTGATGCTGTATTCAGTGCTACAGGGGCTGGATGACCCCTCAAGCCTGGGACTAAAACACCTGCTGCTTGGTGCTATTCAGAAATGTCTTGGAAATATTAAAGATGCTGTTCAGGTTTGTTCAGTCACATCAGGTTTGTTCAGTCACATCAGGTTTGTTCAGTTACATCAGGTTTGTTCAGTCACATCAGGTTTGTTGTTACTCGTTGTGCATGCAAACTAAGGTCATTTACCTATACATGTCTTAAAGGTACAGTAACAGAACAGACATATTTGATGCTGAGGATCAATGAGAGGGAGGAAAATGTCTTAAAATAGTTTCCTAGTACCCAAAAACAGTTTACAAATAGATTTCAGGGGACAAATGTTACAAAATGCAGAAGATGGCAAGCTTAAAAAATGTTTGGAATGATCTGGCACAGGTTTAATCTTGTTTATCCGCTCACATAGAGTGCTTAATACTGATTTGGTTTGATTTTGTTCGTAGTCGTTCCAGCTGGCAGCACAGGATGAATACGGCCGTCTGAATAACAGTTATGTGCAGCCATATTCCTGCTATGAGCTGGGCTGTGTGTTACTGGCTAAACCTGAGGTAAATGACATTCAGAATCAATTTATTCTCAGTTTGTAGGCACTATATTTAAGTATTTCTGCATCTCTCAGTTTACAGTAGACTTTATTTTAACCTTGACACTCTTTACGTGCAATCAGAAGTGTCTTTTAGAAACATTTGAGTGGTATTATTTAAAAAATCACACCAAAACCACATGAATCTCATGGTGTGGTTCTTGTATGTTCTTTATTAACCAGCTAGAATTATTCATTAAGAAATGATGATGATAATAATAATATATTTATATAAATTTATATAATTAATTTATTAATTAATAATATATAATAATAATAATAATAATAATAAAAAATGAATTTATAATATAATTGTTTCTATTTCTATATCAGCATTTTTCTATCTGAAACATGCTACCAATATGATAATATGTTCTAGCAAAACTCTAGCAACCATCTGGTACAACCTAGTAACCATACAATTCCTACTGAAAACCTTCAAACCGAGGTATCGGTCTATCCCTACCGAAAACATTTAAACCTATATTGATACATCCCTACTGAAAACCTTTAAACAGATATTGATACTGGTATTGGTATTGGTACATCCCTACTGAAAACCTTTAAACCGATATTGATACATCCCTACTGAAAACATTTAAACCGATATCGATACTGGTATTGGTAGATCCCTACTGAAAACCTTTAAACCGATATTGATACATCCCTACTGAAAACCTTCTGAAAACCTTTAAACTGAAATCGATATTGGTATTTGTGCATCCCTACTGAAAACATTTAAACCGATATTGATTCATCCCTACTGAAAACCTTTAAACCAATATTGATACATCCCTACTGAAAACCTTCTGAAAACCTTTAAACTGATATCGATATTGGTATTTGTGCATCCCTACTGAAAACATTTAAACCGATATTGATTCATCCCTACTGAAAACCTTTAAACCAATATTGATACATCCCTACTGAAAACCTTCTGAAAACCTTTAAACTGATATCGATATTGGTATTTGTGCATCCCTACTGAAAACATTTAAACCGATATTGATTCATCCCTACTGTAAACCTTTAAACCGATATTGATACATCCCTACTGTAAACCTTTAAACCGATATTGATTCATCCCTACTGTAAACCTTTAAACCGATATTGATACATCCCTACTGTAAACCTTTAAACCGATATTGATACATCCCTACTGTAAACCTTTAAACCGATATTGATACATCCCTACTGAAAACCTTCTGAAAACCTTTAAACTGATATCGATATTGGTATTTGTGCATCCCTACTGAAAACATTTAAACCGATATTGATTCATCCCTACTGAAAACCTTTAAACCAATATTGATACATCCCTACTGAAAGCCTTCTGAAAACCTTTAAACAGATATCGATACTGGTATTGGTATTTGTGCATCCCTACTGAAAACCTTTAAACAGATATTGATACTGGTATTGGTATCGGTAGATCCCTACTGAAAACCTTTAAACCGATATTGATACATCCCTACTGAAAACCTTCTGAAAATCTTTAAACTGATATCGATATTTGTATTGGTATTTGTGCATCCCTACTGAAAACATTTAAACCGATATTGATACATCCCTACTGAAAACATTTAAACCGATATCGATACTGGTATTGGTATCGGTAGATCCCTACTGAAAACCTTTAAACCGATATTGATACATCCCTATTGAAAACCTTCTGAAAACCTTTAAACCGGTATTGATACTGATATCGGTATCGGTGCATCCCTTTTGGAAACCTTTAAACTTTAGTCTTTTAAAACCACTTTAGACTTTCTGGTCTGTCTTTCTCGAGCCAACATCTAAGTTTGTCCTGATTAAATTTTACCTAGGTTTTTATTTTATTTTATAACCGCTCTAACATGAATGAATCTCATGATGTGTCTCTTGTATATTCTTTATTAACCAGCTAGAAGTTTAATAAAATATAGTCGGGATTGATATTATGCATTTGTGATTTATATTATGAAATATATCTTTTCTGAATATACTTACTATTGTTTTTTCGCCCTAAGACTCTGAGTAAAGGAAGATCATTACTGCTTCAGGCCAAGGTAAGTCCATGACTGTCTGCGATTTTAGTATCTTGAATACATCAGTAAATTGAGATTAAATGGTGACTACCTTTGCTTGCAGGAGAACTACACCGGGTACGACTTTGAGAACAGACTGCATGTCCGTATCCATTCTGCCCTCGCTTCCATAAAGGAAGTGGTCCCTCACTGACCCAGTCCGACCTCCAAGTGCACCGTACTTTGACCACTCCTGTCCAGCACTTTTCGAACCGAAAGCCATTTAAAGTAATGCTTTTCTGGAGGGAGAAACCAAAAGTCAGTGGACTTCAGCTGACAGAGGACGTGTTCGCCAATATTTTTCCGCCTAGTATTGAATCACTGTTGATGTAGCTGTTAATCCCAATGATATTGAATTTTCACGTTCACATTTACACCCACATCATAGTACAGATACACAGATTTTGTGTGTTCAGGATTGATCGGAAGTGCAGAAAAACGTAACTCACAAAGAAACACGATAAATTGAGTAGACCAGCTGGTTAGATCCTTTCCCATAGCTTGGGCTATCATACAAAATACATTAGCATGGGATAGAACATAGATAACATTAACACATAAAATTAAAAATGTATTGTGTAACGCTTTAACCCTTTAATAAATAAGAGTATCCAACCTTACCTATATGTCAAATCAAGATTGTATGCACCATTATGAAGTCAAGTGATCGACCGATATGAGACTGAAATGGCCAGTGCTCTGATTTTACTAAAATGTGTAATTATGTTAATTTATTATTATTTTTGAGCCCAATTTTTGTAAAATCTAAAAATTGATTTTACATTATTTTACTCAAAAATTTGTAATAATGAATTATTTATTTGTTTATTTTTTCTACCAGTCAAGTTTTTTTTTTTTTTTTTTTTTTTAAAGAATGTTCATCAAGGCTGCATTTGATAAAAAAAATACAGTAAAAACATTAATATTGTGAAATATTACAATTGAAAATAACTGTTTTCTATTTGAATCAATTTAAAAATATAATTTATTTCTGAGATGCAAAGCTGAATTTTCAGCATTATTACTATCCGCATCTTCAGTTTCACTTGATCCTTCAAAAATCATTCTAATAAGCTGATTTGCTGCTCAAGAAACATTTCGTGTCATTTATTATTAAAAAAATTTTTTTTCTTCCAAGCATGCCAAAATGTCAAATATTGGTTGTTGAATAGGTCTGGCATTTATAGCGGTTTGTCACTAGTCTAGTCTACTCACTAGTCTACTTTTACAGGTTAAAATGCATTACATTCAAAGTTGGCTGTTTTCATTGTATTTATTGCAAAGTTTTAACACTAGGGTTGACGATTACAAAGGGGTCACAAGGTCTAAAGTACGTCAGGGTTCCTCTGGTGATGCTAGAACATAAATTTGACTAATTTCATCTCATCTGTACCTCTGTGTATTAAGTTTGAGAACAGCAGCATCTTTGCCATAACTTTCGATCTCTTGTCCTCTGCTGGACAGCAGACATTTTCTGAAGTGAAAACCATGCACAACTACCTACCGGTCTTCCTCTGGGCCAGAGGAGGTCATTTCATTTTGGACCTTGGTTTTGACAAACTGTATGTTGTATTTGGGTTTTTGTGCCAGATGTTCTGTAATAATATTCTTGGCCCAAGCTTATTTTTTGTAGACTTTTAACAGCACATCAGTATCTCCTTTTGATGATGTCGCCTCTAAATAACTTGAAATAATTTTGAGTGTGTATATATTGTGAAATTGTTGTGAAATTTGCACCACCTTATTTTCTTGGCCCCATAGATGTAATATGTCTGTCCCTTCAGTGGACTTAATTCACTACTGTACATGATTCTCTATGGAAAAATCCCCTCTGGTCTCTCTCTCAGTAACTCGATCTGAAGCTCAAAATATGTCTTCACTGTGAAATGTGTCAATATTGGATGTTCAGGGTATTTATACCTTGTGAGGACAAAATAATTAGGAAATTTCAATAATAAATAACGAAACTTGCCATCAAACACTGTACATGAGTTCATGTGTGTTTATTGACTTATGATGCTTGAGACAGGAGTTTGCAGAGCTCAAATGGTAAGTTCTATTCCAATTCTATTTTCCTGGAACTTTTTTTTTTTGTTGTTAGCTATTAATTAGACGCCTTTACTGATGCATTAGTAAAAAAAACATAAATACAATAAGGATCTGAATAATCTTATGTCTTTTCCCAAAATGAATCGCTACTCTTTAAAAATGAATCGCTACTTTAAAAAATGAATCACTACTTTTTCAAATTGAATTGCTACTTTCTCAAAATGAATCGCTACTTTTTCCAAAATGAATCGCTACTTTTTAGAAATGAATCGCTTCTTTATTCAAAATGAATCGCTACTTTTTCCAAAATGAATCGCTTCTTTTTCTATTTATTCATATATTCAAAACTGTTGGCTACTTCCATCCGAAATGAGTTTATTTAAAACTAATAGCTATAAACATTTCAAAAAGAATCGCTACTTTAGAAAAAAATATGAATCGCTACTTTTCCCAAAAATAATCGCTACTTTTACAAAATGAATCGCTACTTTTTCCAAAATGAATCGCTACTTTTTCCAAAATGAATCGCTTCTTTTTAAAAATGAATCGCTACTTTTTCAAAAAGAATTTAAGTCAGCAGCGCTATACATTGCTAGGAAAGTTTTTTCTTCGTGTAAGTTCTGCATTTGGTGAGCTAATAAATTATTAAAAATCAATATTTTGTGTATAGTTTTTTAATTATGTCATCCAGTATTGTGGACTCGCTCTCTCTTGTTTCAGACAAACACAGCTGATGCCATTTTGTGACTATTGTTTTGTACACAAGTGTTGGAACCGGACCTTGGAGTAGTGGAAGAAGGTCGCCTTGTCCGATGAGTCACGTGGACAGCCATGTGCGTGTGAATGCTCTGCTGGGAAACCCTGGGTCCGGCCGTTCATGCAGACGTAAATTTGACACCTGCCACCTACCTAAATGTAGGTGACCATTGTTGTGACTGTACACCCCTTCATGACAATTGTGGTCCTGGTGGAAGTGACCTCTTTAAAAGCAGTATAATGCACCCTGCCACAAATTGTTCAAGAATGGTTTGATGCTTGGCGCAGTTTTGGTAGCACACAGAGGACCAACAGCACATTAAGCAAGTGGTCATATTGTTTTGGTTCATTATTTTCTGTATTTTCATATTGCATGAAATGATCATACACTTTTTTCCAGTTTTATTTAGATGTGATGTAAATATAATCTTTAATACCTTTTAAATAATTCTGTGCATTACTTATGTATACAGGCATTTTTTGACAAGATAAATCTCTAAAAAAAATATGCACACAAAAACAAGTAACACACCCACACAAAATAAATGGATATGAGGTTAAAAGTAGACTGCATTACAGATCCATGTTCCTGTCACTGACCAACTTTAAAAATTAAAAACAGAAGAATATAACTAACTCATGATAAATACATAAGTAAAATAAGATTTGTTATATTATAAAATAATATGACAAGACATTAGTCAATATATTAGTGACACCATAGAGGCATCCTTCTAAATAAAAATCAACATCACAACAGAAAGAGCAGCAGAAATAGACTCACTGTCCTAATACTGTATTGTGAGTGGAAAATATGGATTTGCAGATTAAAAAGTTCTAATCCAAACGTAACAGTTATTTTCAAAATAATGTGTTTTATAACACATTCCACACTCAACACAGTGGGCATGTTACCAGCTTAAGAAATGACAAGTGATTTTTTTTATGTTGTTTCCCAAATAACAGAAAACAAAACAGACTCCGACTTGAACCTTGGGGGACACCCAAATTTACCAGTTAACAAATTTTCCTGTGGAAAAATTCTTTTTTGCAGGACTAAAATAGCCCATTATTGCTATTACAGTACACTGATATTACTATATCAAGGCCAGCTTGTTATTATATCAAAAGCCTTGATTGTTGCATATGCATCTTAAATATGAAACTGTGAAAACTCTAAATTCAGCTATACAGAGCAGTGAGTTTAAAACAGTTGTCTTTTGAAAAAGTATTGCATATATAATATTTAAAATATTCACCTGGCCAACAAGCCCAAGGTACATGTTTTTTAGTTACATTAGGGGTAGTCTTAACTATACATTTATCAATGACAGTGAATTCCTGTGGATCAGTATATGTCCGGTACTTGGGAATAATCACGGTCCCAGTAACCACTGGAGAACAGCCAGTCCTGAGAGCCATTGTGTGGATTTGGACCTTGATGAAACCACCTGTTTTGGACAACGAGAAAAGGTTCAGATCAGCAAACACATAAACCCACTGATAGTTGATTATAACAGACCGTTTTGCCACATTGAGTCTCTTGGGGTCAATCAACTCAACAGCCAAACATGCTTAAGAAAATGTTTCTTTGACCCCCTATTACAATAATCTCTTTCTTTATTTAAGAGATGCAGTGGAGCATTTGGGCTGTAACACTTAAACCGGGTGTAAAGTTTCACCCTGCTCTCGCAGTGGAAGGCCAGGGAGCTCTGTTTACATTGTCTTATTCCACATTAAAAATAGATTGTCTAAGGGGACATAAAACAACACTCATTCCTTTGGTGTGAAGTCCCATTTACATATGATAATATAAAAAAACACTGTAGAAGAGACTTACTATATGTATAAATTTGGTCAATAACTAACTATTTGAGGTTAAACTTTTTTTTCTTTTTTTTTTATCATAATGGCCCACACACAAAACAAATGTTTTACTATAATTGTGTCGTTACAAATTGTTGCAAATGTTATTCTACCATAAAAATTATTGTGCAATTGTTACAGACTGTGGTTACAAAGATCCCAGGAGTGATTCAGGAGTGAAACAGCAGCAGTTGAATGAGAAGGACAGAGCAACAAAGCAAGCGTCAAACCTGGGGCCCGAGGCGACGTTTCTGTTCACCGCAGTCACAGGATGGATGATAATGCCAAAAGAAACGAAAGGGAAAATGGGGTTAAATGCAAAAGGACAGTGTTCAGTTAACCAGGACTAAGAGTGCTGTTAAACATCAATGAGTTACTTAAGTAGATACTGTTAAGCTATGGATAGAAAAATGGTGTAATAAAGTAAAATAAATGACTACATTTGGTGTGCATAATAGAATTTGTTACACTGTAAAAAGTGATCAGTTGACAATGTAAAAAAGTGAGGAAACCTGTTGCCTTAAAATTGTTAAGTAATAAACTTCATGCGTAATTGAAAAAATTAAGTTATGCAAACTTAATTCCACAAAACTGATTTTTTTTTCAATTACGCATGAAGAGTGAGTTTCCTCACTTTCTTTAAGTTGTCAACTGATCAATTTTTACAGTGAATGCTGTTAGTCACAAGCAAACCCTACTTTTACAACAACAAAAAAACAGTGTTTACATGTGCATAGCATCTGCAGTTATTTTACATAGTATTTGCCAACACTTTCATCAAAAAATTATGAAAATCATTCCATCACAATGAGATTCTGAAAAACAATGTTTGAAGGAGATCCCATTTTTTACTGAATATGATTTTTGAGTACTAACAATAACTGTAGTAACTTTTGGAAAAAGCGAACAGCAAAATGATTGTGTGAAAATACAAAACTGTAATATAATATTTCTGCACCTCGTCTTCCACTCATCATCCGACTTAGAGCGATTCTTACGTGCCGCCCTCTGTTTCTCCTCCAATCGCTTCTTCTCCTCACTAGCCAGGTCTGGGATGATCAAAAAAGAACTTTATATTTCAATGTTGCTGGTTTGCGAGAAGTTCTACAGATATGTAATATGACATCATAAGCACATCATCAGCAATGGCACAAAGATGCACACAGGAAAACGCATACCGATGTCTCCGTTCTCCATGGCTCGAATGTCCGGCCTCAGTCGGCTGTCCGATTTTGGGATGACCGTTTCAATCTCTTTGACCAGCTCATTGAGTTGCATTGCGAATGTAGTGAAGTTGTACATCTTTTTATATGAAAATAAAACCAAAATATAAAAAAAATTGGAAGATAATAAGAAACAAATGTAGAAAAAAAAAGCTCAAATGACAGCATTTATGGCATAATGCTGATTACCACAAAATTTAATTCCGACTCGTCCCTTCTTTAAAAAAAGCAAAAGAAAGAAAAAGCAAAAAGAAGCAAAAATCAAGGTTACATTGAGGCACTAAGAAAGGAAGATTTTAAAAGCTCATAATTAAAACTGGATATCATTTTCCACTGAAAAGTGTAGTAAAAGTGTAGTCTAAAATCACATCAACACTCATATTGTTCACTTCTTGCGGCTATACTATTGAAACCATGATTATTTGAACATTTACAAATTGGCCCCATTCACTTCAATTGTTTTTTTTAAAGAAAAGGAAGGACAAGGTTTCTTAGAGCGACAACTACTCTGGAACAGACCTGGGTAGAGTTTGCTGGTCTAGGTGGTATTCTCCAGAGCAACTGACTTCCTGGGATCACATCCAGTGAATCTCCACCTGGTTGAGGTGTTTCTTCTGAGTCTGATGTCTGAGATAGCTGAGAAACACCAAGAAAACATTTATAAAACATGTAGTGCATCTCTTACATGTAGCCTTATTAGTCTGGCACTATTACAATAGACGGGTATCTTGACGAATGTCGTATGAAAACGTTCAGAAACACCTGTTTACTGCTTTTCTTGTCTTCCGACGCTTTTTTATCATTCTTCTTTTGAGTTTCGAACAGAACTGGGTCGACTATGTACATGCACTCCGTCCATTTCCCGTAAAGGATGAAAACCTTCTTTTTGCTATGTGGAATTAACAAATAATCAATGTAAAATGACGTGAACATTTACCATGGAAATTAAAACCTCAAACCACTGACCTCTTGTCCAGGATGTAGCCTTCAACCTTATGCAATTCTTTCCCAAAAAGGCCACACGGTTTGAAAGTCAAGCAGCATTTTTCACCAGTTCTATTGGCAAATATCAGTCAAAATGATCCGTCAAGGGTCAGTATTAATAGAGTTAGTAAATTGAAACCAGAACTAGTACATTTAATAAAGTTTGTAAAGTGAAACCAGAACTAGTACATCTACAGAAGAGTCTGGTTGATACCTGTGGTTGATAACCTCCATACTGCCATACTGTTCGATCCACAGCTGTCCCACGATGATGTTGTGGACACAACACGTGGGGTTCGTCCATGTGTAAGCCTCATTATGCCTGTAACAAGTTTAATATATGACAGTTACTAAATCAATGGGTGTCTGTGCGACAACTCGTGACGTTCTTATTGGACTTATGGAATTATGTGTTTTTAAGGCAAAACTAATCTATTAATGTCAAAATGTATCTGCAATGGTCAGGTAGTACAGCAGTCACATGGTACAAGTCGGAGCTCTCCGAAAAATTCTGAGTTTACAAGTTGTAATTACGAGTTCTACAAAGACGTGAACACTTTTTACAAGTCAGAATTTCAAAATTACAATTCCACCATGGTGTGAACTCGCTTATTGGAACGAGGTTAAGAACAATTTCATGTGCTGTCAAGTTCACATGTTGTGAATTAGGAGAACATTTTTCATAAAAAGTTGAAATACATCCACGCAATTATTAGCAAATGAGAACCAATGTGAATATTAGTAAAGCTCTATCGCACACGCTTACTTAGGAAGTTCTAGAGTGATGATGCCCTTAGGTTCGGCCTCCACGCTTTTGCCCCAGAACTTCAGTTTGGGGTAGATGGAGCCATGAAACACAAAGTCCTTCTGCAATCCCTCGGCATGGAAGGCGCTGACAGGAGGATGGTGGCTCACTTGTTCCGATATCAGCCGGAAACCAAGATCATCCCTGAAGGTTGTGGAAAAAACATAGTAATTATCCCTGATATATTGATATTCACACACACACAAAGTTACAGTTGCAATGCTAATGTTAATGCTAACATGAATGCTATCAAATTAACACTCAAAAAAAGCTAAAGTCACATTAACAAAATTTTGTGGGTCCATTGCCTGGACAATGGACCCACAATGTCCAGTGTAGCAATGTATGAACCACGGCTCACACACAAGTTACTCTTGAACCAAACAACTTTTGCTGGTCAGCGTGCCGAATTTACAAAATTGAAATTTTGTAATTCCAGATCGAGTGGATTCATATTGAAATGACTGACTCGGCCTGCGAAAATTCACCAAACAATGGTAAATGTGACTGCACCGCAATGCTAATGTCAATACTAATAAACTAACATTCAGTCTCTCACCTGACTAGCTCGTATGTTTCTCCTAGAAGGGGGTTGAAGGGTTTACCCGTCCTTTCCCACTGAGACGCCACGGCTGATACAGCAAACGCTGCCACACACTGGATAGAAAACACATTAATTAATTTACTTAGATGACAATCTATAGGTATGACGAATTTATAGGTACAATACAGGATGTAGTGTAACGACGAATTATAATTTTTTTCGAAGTGTTGACAACTTAGTGTTAACTAATAATTCACGAGTTCACACTTACATACAATTAGAGGGGGTAAAGTTTAAAGTGTATTTGGCGTGCTGTCCGGGGGGAGGGCTCCGAGCTCGGAGTTCGGCCGGAACCCAGAGTACTCCCCCCGTATGTAAGTGGTTAGGACTAGAAGTGTGGAGGAGGGGTGGTGGAGGGATGCTGCTAAACTGTCAAGGGATTGAGGTGAGATTGCTGAATCTATACCTCTTGACATTGATTGCTGAGTGCTCTCCACTCGTGTTAATTATCTGAAAGTGCTCCTCCCGAACTTTGTTAATAAAACATCATTTGTTGCAAACTGGTACTACCAACTAAATATCAGTGAATTCCTGGAACTGGGCGTCGTTACACTACATCCTTATGCATCGCTTTCTGCAAGGACTTTTCCCAAATCACGGAAGTGACCTTGACGTCCGGGTTAGCCGTAGCATAAGCCATCAGGCAAGTGTTATTTAAATAAACTCCTGATGTACTTACAATCTTTCCAATGCCTCGTTTTATGAGTACAGAACCTATTTGCACTTCTGTAGAAGTTTGGTACCATTCTGTGCATTATTAGTGGGGTAATTTACGAGATACAACCTTGGATCCATTAGCACCAGCACTAAGCCATTCGGCTGATATCCCTAAATAATCTCTAACTTTAATAATGTTCGACCAAGGGAAAAAAGGCTTCTGTGGGGGGTGTTTGGCTCGAGGTCATGGTGCAAAGGACCCTAGGTTGAAATTACTCCGAACCATCCCTTTAACTAATTTTTATGTGAGAAAACTTGAAAATTGTCCAAAGATGATGGAGAGTTGGCTGATTAATTGGCCATTAGTCATATTTCATAGTTATTTAGCATGTTAGGGCCTGTAAGAGTTTTTCCTTGTGTTTTCAGACAAATAGAGGGCAATGTATATTGTTTTGTTTTTTTTCACCTTCATTCTCTCAATAGAGTCGTCTAAAGCATTGGCCTGGTGGATGAGGTACGTGTGCTCCATATATTCTGTTAGCCTTTGTAAAAAGCTTAGCGGCTCATTAAAAATAACCGGCATGGTGATCTTAGACAGCTCCTGAAAGAGAGATGGAGAGATGGAATCAATCAAAACTTAATTGTTTAATTTGAGTGTTTTGAATGAAAAAGATATTGTTTTAAAGTTAAAGATTACTTGATAGTAAAAACCTCACCATCCCGATACACTTCCTCAGTATGCTCCAGATACTGAAGTCATTTCTGGAGAACATGGGAGCAGGTAAACTTGTCCTGTGGAATAATTCAAAGGAACTGAACTGTGCCTTATCAGCTTCTGAAAAATGCCTGTTTACATTTAGAAATCACTAAAATAATGAAAAACTGACTAGTTAGCTGTTTTCATGGTAACTACTGTTGTCATGCAGACAGAAAACGTCTAGACTGGTGTTATCAGACAGGTAACGGAAGCTTTATATCTTATTCAGCAAAGCAAGGCCAGTGTCCCGATCAGTTTCAGAGTGCTCAAGATGCTCCAAAACCTTCTATTTTATATCGTACCTTCAGAATGTAAATGTAATAATAAAGAAATGTAGTGTGTGGTTAATCTTTGTTAAAGCTAAAAGTAAATATTGTGAGCAATATGAGAAGTCTCTAAAAAAAAAGTTTAATGGTATACATCAAAGTTTAATGGACAACAAGAAAATCAATTACAACGTGTGTGTGAGTATATATATATATATATATATATATATATATATATTTAGAACAATGTTCCAAATACATTATTATAAAATAGAGGCATCCAGAGACATGCAATAAAAATACTCTACGATCGGATGCAAAGTCAGTCAACTATCTGTCAACAGGCCATCAGTCAACATGCCGAGCCTTAAAAGTTCAAATTACGGCGTTAAACTCGGCTACCTCATCAATCTTTTACTGTTTCATTATGAGCGCCTCTTCTGGCCTTGGCTCGCTAAATTATTTACCACAAGATACAAACCAAAACAAAACAGAGAAGTTGCGTCTAAGAAACCGGACAAATAACAACAAAGTGACATTTAAAAAGCAAACTGGGCTGAATGTTACGTCTAAGATCACATTTATTTTTATATGAATTGTATAAGTTTGTTTTGATATAAAATGTCCAGTTACTTTGAACTGTGAACTTAAAAAAAAAACATTTTGCTAAATATTTATGCAATAAATACTTTGCATAAAAGAGTTGGTATTGCAGTTGGTATTGCAGTTTTTTTGCATTCCTACCTGTGTTTCCTCACTCCATTAACTCTGGCCTCCTCATCTTCATCCTCTTCCTCTCCACGACGGTCTTCCTGGGACATCCTGCCGCCGAGGTGAGTTGGGACGCTGCAGTAGAGCTCGGACTTTAAGTCCTCTCCGTCTTCGTACGAGTGGCCGGCCGTCTCAAAACAGCTCAGCACGGTCTCAGTGTCCGAATCTGTGGCAACCGAACACAAACAGACATGGCTCAGTGGGACAATGCCTGGCCGACAGCAGCAAGCTCTCTGAGGAAACCTGAGCAGGGGATCAGGTGACAATTAATGGAACCGGAAATAACCGGACACATCACTGAGAAAGGTGGCTCATGATTAAGAAGCTGATTCTGAAGATTTACTTGTTACTGTAACCGTTGCTGACTGAAAGTATTAAATGGGCTCATGGTCTTTAGTGATATTGTAAATCATGGATTTCACATGATTTAGTGATAAGGGATGTAGGAATCATGATGTAATCATCTTTAATCTATGCACTTATTAACTTGAGAAAACGTATAAAACTCATTGTCATAAAAGCAGATGTCGTTGAGCCTTGGTGCTCGTGTGGGAAATGCAGTCTGCGCAGTTTCATGATCCTATTCCTTGTACAGCATCTCCTCCTAATACATTTCTGTCACTCTTCTACTATTTTATTCAATAAAAGAGGCAAAAGCATACACCTGAAAATGTTACAGAAACGCATATTGCATATTTACGATTCAAATAATTAAAAAAATAAGACAATATATGCGATGCTATTTATAGTAACTGTTCTCCAGTCACTCCATACTACTAACATTATGTGCAAAATATAAAATATATTTTTGGCAAAATTATTCACAGAAGTGCACTAGGGGTGCACAGATTAGCAGATCATTATTTTTTATATTATAGCCAATGAGCAATAAATGGCCGATATTATACACTATAAGGCGAGACACTACAGGTGAATAGGGTAAAAAATTTAACTAGCAGATATCACCATGAAACTTTCCCAGTTGATTACCTACATTAAGATGTGAAAAAGTTTTCTGTAATTTAATGTTTAAATATGCAAATTATGCATTATCTAATTAAATATGCACTAATTTGCATATATATATTAAAAAAAAAAACGAAATCTGAGTATTGGATAAAGCCAGGTTCAAAATGATTTTTTCATTGTGTTCACATATTAGATTTATTATGGATATCTACTTTTGTTATCCTGTAAATCAGTATATACTGTCAATAGCCTTAAAAAAAGTATTTTCGCCATGTTTTTTGGAATTAAATGTTATATAAATCAGGCTAGGAATAATATATTTACAAATCCCTCTCTTAATGTCTTCATAATATAAGTGGAGATTTCGGACTTGGAGTATGAGAGAAAAGTCATTTTGAGAAAACGGGCTTTAAAGATTTGTATCAGCCAATGAGATTGCGCATTTAGAGTTAAATCCCCCCTTTTACTTTCACGATTGGTTGCTGATAAAAAGGAAATGACCATATTTGGATCCGGCAGCACTGTACAGGAGAGAGAGAGCTTTCTAACGGTGTGTGTGATGACAGGGTGCCGGCAGAGATCGCGGAGCAGCGGGATGATTTAGAACGCCAACTTTTGTTGAATTTATGAGAAATCTACAGACGCAAACAGACAAAGTGTAGTAAAATAAAGACCCAAATGTGTATTTTCAGATCACAAGTCTGAAAAAAGACCAATTATGTTATTGAAGACCAATATCTCAAAATTGACCAGTAAAAAAAAAAAAAAAACTATGTTTTTGCCTGCCGTGTCTCGCCTTAAATAACACAAGTAATCCAAAAACATTTAAATGTGTGACAAGTGTGTAATAAGTAAATTAGGCATAAGATTAAAACGTACGCACCAGACAGAGCGTCGTAGAACTCGTCTTCACTGCGGACGCTGCGGGGCGACGATCCTTTGACCAGCGACTGCTCCAGCTCATGATGTTCAGTGGCCAGCGTCTGCAGAGCCTCTGACAGGATTTTATTCTTCTCCACCTCGTGCTCCAGTTTCGAACTGCGTGCCTGGACAAACACACACACTTAGAAATCCACTATGCAGGAATATAATCTAGCGTTTTACATGTCTGACCTGCCAAAAACAGACTTGACGAATATGTGAGATGTCATGATATGATATCGTAATGATATGACGCAGTGCCTGAAAATAGTCCCCAGCTCGGTAGACTATAGGGTCGACTATTTTCAGGCGCTGCGTCATATCATTACGCCTGCTGGACTCATGGTACGGCAGCAAATTTTCTTGATTATTACGCAAGAATGAGAGTATAGTACCTAGCCATATCAGCCTAGAAAATCGCAACTTTTCATTTTCCGTCGGTCTTAGTACACGATGTAACTACAGAAGAGTCAAGTTTTAAATAGGAAAAATATCGAAACTCTTTGGGCATTTTTTTGAGAGAGATGCTAATGGTCTTGTCCGATTCAATGATCTATGCTAAGCTATGCTAAAAGTGGTACCGCCAGACCCGGAGATCGGCTGAATGGATTCGAAAACGGTAAAACTCAACTGTTTAACTCTGGGGGATTTGTAAAATGAGCCTATTTCCAAAAAAAGTGGAGTATCCCTTTAACGTGCCCCATACATGGAATACATGATTTTCGATGTATTTGTGATCATTAACAACAACTTTGCTTGGAGTTTTTTCTTTTTTAAATGTTATTTTGGGGGTTTTAGTATCTTTATTTGACAAATATAGTAAATAGGGACGTAAAATTGTTTGAGAGACCGAATTCGAACTAGTATAGTCCAAGTGAGCACCAAGGCTCAAAAGAATCACAAAAACACCACTCTGCCGTGGCTGTTTTTAGCACGCACTTATTATAACCGGCTTTTTTTGGGGAAAAATTTTCTAAAATAATTTGATGGTGATTTATAAACGTTTAAAGATAGACCTGTTGTGAGCTCCAAGGTTGTTAATCAATGGTATATGCTTCTGTTGAAGTCATCTGTTCACATTATTTCAACCTATTTCATGGCTAATATGAAGACTGTTATAATCACTAATCACACAGTAGATACATACTCCTTCCTGTCTGGAAAAAAGCCCCAGGCACTGGTGTAGTGAGGAGCAGGTTTCACTGGAGGCTTCACAGACCTCCTTCAGCTTCTGAACGACTGTCACAGGCAATCCTGCAAGGATATAAAGAAGCGCTGTGGCTTTAAAAATACAGACCTACACATGCGGTCGAGGCCAATCAAATGCAGCAGATGATTTAAGCTCTTACGCTCCACCAGGTCATCCTCTTTCACCATGGACAGGAGGACCAACAGCTCAGTCTCCAGTCTCTGATGGCACAACTCGGCCCGCTGCCACACAAAAGAGGAACAAGACAACAAAAAAAATTGTTAGAAAAAGGATATTAAGGAAGAGAAAGGTTACGACTGTAAGAAAAGGTATGGGTCAACTTTACCACTTTCTGTGGTTAGAGTGAAAAAGGGAAGTCAGAATAAATGTTTGTGGTACTGTACAAATATATGAGCATGAGATCATATCTATTTATAGTTCAATATAGTCCAAATAAAACCAAATAAACTTAATAATTTATTTTTATTTTATTTTATTCATTTAAATGTATTAGTATGAATAAATAAATAAATAAAAATAAATAAATAAATACGAAAAAGAATAAATAACAGAATTAACTGAAAGAATAAATAAATAAAAAGAAATAATAAATGAATACATAAAGAATAAATAATAACAAAAAATAAATACAAATAAATAAATAAGCAATAAGCAATATTAAGCAATAAATTAAATCAATAAATTTGCAATAAATAAATAATTAAATAATAGCAAATACAGAAAGAATAATACAGAATGAATAAATAAACAATGCAAAAAGAATAAATAATAAATATCGAAAGAATATATATATATATATATATATATATATATATATATATATATATATATATATATTCTTTCTATATTTATTCTATATAATTTTATTTATATATATATATATATATATATATATATATACACACACATATATATTGTTTTCCCTGCCAGTCATCTTTGTCAAAATACCACCTTTTACAGTTTATAGATAAGGTTGTCATATGATCAAGGTTTCAGAACAGCTACATGTCCTCGTAGAAGAGGAAGTAAGGGAAGTCACATGCATTTTATCAGCTGATGTGATTGTTAGGTATGTACAATATGCATGTGACAATATGACATTTCTCACCTGAAGTGAGTCAGAAAGCTCATTTACAGACACGACGTCGTCTTCCTCTTCCTCACTGTCAGGGTCCTGTGAGCAGTAATGTGTGCTAAAAGCTGAATGTTCCTCTATGGCCTCCAGCCACCTCTGAGAAATAAAACACATTCACACAAACTCACATAATGCTCTCCGCTCTAGATTAAACAAAGGAGCAGAAAGGAATCTCACTTTTCTGGTGTCTTCGGGGTTGTTCTTCTGTGACACTTTGAAATGGTGAACGCTGTCATCAAAGTATTTGACAGTGAAATAGCAGTTATCTTTCGCTTTAATCTGAAAGATGCAAAGAAAAGGAATCTTGCAAGTCATTCAAAACCATGAATCAGCATCTTATGATAAATCATAAAATGAATCTTACAAGTCATTCAAAACCATGAATCAGCATCTTATGATAAATCATAAAATGAATCTTACCATGCACTGTGCTTGTGTTAGCGGTTTGCAAACTTGCCGACGTGTGTTTGAATCTACATCTGACCTTGATGAGTTCAAAAAAGGATTAAAAATTACAGTTTTAAAAAAAATTTTCCTGCAACTTAAAATAAGTCTTTAATTTCAGCAATTTTGCTATCATTCAATTGTATTATACAAATTTCTATTAAAATAGCATTACATTTTGGAAATAGAGGCAGATACTCACTGTTTAGGGTACCATGACAAGACTCCATCTTGAAGAACTACCCAGTAGGAGCGCCAGCCAAAGAATCTAGAGCTCTGCAGCAATAAATCAAATAAACAATAAAATGAATTCAAGAAAAACAGAAAGTTATAAAATATATAATAAAGTACATAAATATGAGAAAAAAATTTAATAAAAATAATAAATGAATAATACCAGAATAAATAAAGAATAAATGAATACATAAAGAATAAATAATAACAGAAAAATAAATAAATAAATACGAATAAATAAATAAAAAATACGGAATAAACAATAAATGAATAATAACAGAAAAGGCAGAAAGAATAAATAAATAATTACATAAAGAATAAATAATAACAGAAAAAAATACTAATAAATAAATAAAAAATACGGAATAAACAATAAATGAATAATAACAGAAAAGGCAGAAAGAATAAATAAATAATAAATAAATAAATACATAAAGAATAAATAATAACAGAAAAAAAATACGAATAAAAAAAATAAAAAAAATACGGAATAAACAATAAAAGAATAATAACAGAAAAGGCAGAAAGAATAAATAAATAATAAATAAATAAATACATAAAGAATAAATAATAACAGAAAAAATGAACAAATATATACAAACAAATAAATAAATAAGCAAATACAGAAAGAGTAAATAATATAGAATAAACAATGCAAAAAGAATGTTTAATAAATATAGAAAGAATTATATATATATATATATATATATATATATATATATATATATATATATATATATATATATATATATATACTATAGGTTGATAAAGCATACCTTCCAAAGAGGCCCCTCAAATGTTTTAACATGCCGCGTCATGCCCTGTGGGATCAAACATTGTACACTGATTTCACTGAGTGTAAATTATGCTAAATATTATGATATATGGTGATGGACAAGGTATTTTTGAAACAAGACGCACAAGTTATTACAAAAATATTGCATACTTTTGTAACACTCTTACATCAGAAGTGTTCAGTTAAATGAACCTACTTTCAAAACATTTCCTGCAATGATCTGCTTCATTTCCGCATCATTAGCCAAGTCAAAAACAGTCTGATCTGAAAACAAATATGCAAAAATAAACATCAGCATGTTTCGGGCGACCACAATATACCCTTATAAAATACATATATTTAATGATTCATATAAATGTACTGAATTGATAGAGTAAAAATTGGACTATGACAGTAACAAAACTGAAACAATAAGAACATTAATTGAGCATATATAGACTTTTAACACAGCAGCATTGAATGCATTAAAAAAATGATGCAACAATAAGTTGGCGCTGGGTACCCTTTTTGTTCTTGACGTTAGGGTTGGCCTTGAGCTGCAGGAGTTTGATGGCACACTGTTTCTGACCCCTGTAAGCGGCGCAGTGCAGCGGCGTGTTTCCCAGCAGGTCCGTGCAGTTTATGTCCGGGGGTTTCTTCATGTTTAGCTACGCGAGTAACAAGAGAGTTATCATCAACGTTTAAACAATGTTACATGATGTAGACGTCTTTAAAATGGTTAGCCAAAGGTTACCAGTCTAGCGAGGGTAGATATGGTTCCTTCCCGCGCCGCCTCCAGCAGCTGCTCCTCTAGTTTCCTCTCTTCAGTCCTCTCTGCAGCTAGTTGGTAAAAGAGTATCAGTAATAATCTAGTGACAAAAGTAATCACTCAGCAGATTTGATCCAAAGCACCTTCGGTACATTTAGTAGAGGGACGTTTTCAAGCACGCTTACCCTCCAACATGCTTTTGATCTCAGCGCTCTGGGTAACATCTTTAGGTATCTGCGCCGTCCCATTGATGACAGAAGGACAAGCGTCATACTGAAGAAGCAACATCACAACCTCCTAAACAGCAAAATCAGCATTCGGTTAGTATTCAGAGTCCAATCAGTGTTCGGCGTTCTGCAGACAATCTCTATTCAGCATTCAGGTAAATAATTATGCCGGTTAAAAACATCAAATTAATTATGAATATTTTATTAACAATTAACATATTCCTAATTATATGATGATAATAGTAATGTCATTATTATTATTATTATCATCATTGTAATTATAAAATGTATAATAATAATAATTATTTGTTTTATTTGTTTTTATAATAATAATTATTTTTACAATTGTTGTTGTCATATTCAGTTATTTTGTCAATAAATGTCAATAAAAACATAATATTGATTATGAGTATTTTATTAATAATTATATTTCTAATCGCATAATAATAAAATTATATTATTAATAAATTATAAATAAAACATCATATTAATAATTCGTATTTTATTAATAATTATAATATTACTAATTGCATAATAATATTAATAATACATAATAATATTATTAATAATTAAATAAGTCAATAAAAACATAATATTAATTATTAGTATTTTATTAATAATTAAAATACAACTAATTGCATAATAATAAACAATAAATAACAATAACATTTATATTATTGTGATATTGTAATTATAGAATATATAATAATAAATTGCTTTAATAATAATTATTATTATTACCATTGTTGTTATGTTATGTTTATGCCAAGTGGTTTTGTCAATAAGTCAATAAAAATATGGTGCTTATTATGAGTATTTTCTTAATAATTATAATATTACTAATTGCATAATAATATTAATAATACATTATAATATTATTAATAATTAAATTAGTCAATAAAAACATAATATTCATTATTAGTAGTTTATTAATAATTCTAATACAACTAATTGCATAATAATAATAAAAAACATTAATAACATTAACATTTATATTATTGTAATAAGAATATGTATAACAATAAAAACATATAATAATAAATTATTTTATTAATAATCACTATTATTACCACTGTTGTCATATTTATGCCAATTATTGTTCAAGTCAATAAAATCTTAATTATTATTAATTAATTACTATAAATATTAATACGTAATTAGAATATCACTAACTGCATAATAATATTAATCAATTGTAATATTATTAATACTTATGAATACAATTATTATTATTAACTAATTATAAAATGTGTAATAATTAACAGTATTTTTTTATAAATACTGTTGTTGTTTATTTCACTAGTTTATGTATGCCAAGTTGTTTTATTATGTATGCCAAGATCTGTCTGAAAGGATGCAAATGTATTACTATCTTTGTTTTGGGCAGTCTAATTGTTAAGCTACACATTTATATAAAAAAAATATATATATATATATATATAAAAAAAGACAGTAAAATGTTTATAATTATCCAGAAACATACACTAAATAAATTACTTCCAATGTTGGGTGTTATTTTCTTTCTTTCTTTCTTTCTTTCTTTCTTTCTTTCTTTCTTTCTTTCTTTCTATATTTCTATCTATCAAATAACCGATTATCACTCTTAGCTCTAGCTTATATCCATATTCTCAGTGCATTATGATATATTATAGAAGTATACGTACTTTCCTTCCTGTGAATGCTGCTTTATGGAGGGCTGTGTCTCCGACATTATTTGGCAAGTTGGCATCTGCTCCAGCCTGTAGGAAACACAGATGAGCTCAAATCAGAAACTCGCGCAAAGCCATTCTTCTCAAAATACACATACTCATATATCATACATAAAATGTGTGTTATATCAAAAGCCTGAGATGATCGATACCTTCAGTAATGCCTCAACAACATCCTTATGTCCAAAGTAACTGGCCAGATGAAGAGGCGTCCAGCCATGATTTGATTTGCTCTTGCCTGACACAAAACAAAGCCATTAGAAGTACACAAAAATATCTAGAGAGATATGAACGGTCAAATGACGTGTCCTACCCTTGCAGTTGATGTCGATCTTGGCCTCCTCCTTTATCTTGGACATCAATAGCCTCTGGATACCTTCTAGGTTCCCGTTCCTGGCATCCCTGAGGAACTGCTCCTCCGGGTCCAGCTCCTCCATGGCTTTACCAAAAAACAACAACATTACAAATCATAAGTGTGAAGAAGGGCAGGCCTGTGAGGAATTTTATCTGGACCACCAACAATCAGAAAGTCATTCGATGCTTCAAGATGTTGTGAAATCCACTGTCATTTTTCTTTGCGCTGATCGACAATTATGGGGGCAAATTCTTTTAAATCATTTCCTTGTTTAGATAACAAGCACATGACGCCGCTTCGAAAATAGAGCCGACATGAAGTTCAGGCTTTTGAGGAATTTTTGTTCGATTATCTCTCAATCAACATTGTATTGCATTGCATTATATGTTTTTGGGTTACACCGTCTGTGTTACAGGGTAATTATACACTTAAGTACTGTGTAATAATAATTAACTACATGTACTTACTATAGGGTTAGGATGAGGGTTTGGTTTAGGGTTATTTGCATGTAATTATGCATCATTTATAGTTATTACTTCAGTAACATGTGTAACAATGACACTAGAAAAAAAGTGTTACCCATTTTTGCACCCACAATAAAAACTACAGAGCTTTGATCATAAAACTAACACACATTATTAGAAGATAGAGTGAAAAATGATTTTTATATTCATTTTATGCAAGTTAGGATTATTTATAAAGCACATTTAATATACAGCTTCCATAGTTCAGGTCCTGTCAGGTGTCTTGCGAGAAAGTGAAAACTCTCAATTTGAGGGGAAAAAAGTCTGAATTGTGGGATAAAATGTCATAGATTTGTCATACTAATCCAGATCAGGCTTTCCAGGGTTCAGACGTCGACGTACAACAGCCAGTGAACCAGCCAAGAAAAATATCTTGGTATGCAGATTAACAACGTCACTTTTAACGCGATAAGCGTTTGGTAAATCATAAAGCTTTCTTTGTGTTCAGCAGACTAATGTAGGTCAGTAGCCTAAAGGAAACATGTAGTAGTATATTAACGAGCCAAACTAAACTTAAAACGACTTAAAACGATAAAACTAGGTAACAATTTTAAAAAGCCACGAAACCCGTTTTTATAGACTTGTCAGATGTTGTCAGAAGGATGTGGGTTTATCACTTGACTGCAAGAATTAGGTGAGAATTTGACCATGAGCTAAAAAAATAGTCGGAGATGTAAAGCAGAAACATATTATATATATTATTAATCAACATTCTTTGATATGCCAACTACTTTCTAAACATTTTAAATGTATTAGAATTTTATTATAAATATATGTAAATATGTGCAAATATCTTCCTTAAAAAATAGATATAAAGGAGACTTGCCTGTTTTTGAAAGTTAACGCATGATTTGAGGTTCGAGGCACGCTGACATCCCTAATCCAGAGTCACTCCGGAATAAAAAATAAATAACGTTACATTAAAAAAACAGCCTTTCATAAATTGTGCTTCATCATTGATAGATTTGACAAAGCATGTGATGCACGCTTCCTGTTTGTGTAACTAAACTCACACATGTGGTTCTTTCCTAATAGTGCAAAGTTCTTAACAAGCATCTTCAACAAACATCTTACAATCTGTTGTGCAACTACACACAGAATGTGCGCGTGCCGACGCTCGCGAAATGAACGCAAACACAAACTAACATCACACGGCAGTATCAGCAGTATGAATGAACAGCTGACTGACAAAACACATGATGACGATGCACTTCCGGTTTTGATCACAACAGTAAACAGATTTAATAAAAGTCTTCAACTACTACAACTAATAATAATAATAATAATAATATACAACAACAAAGTAATAAATATACGAATAATTAAATTAATTTAAATTTCAGAGACATACATTTTATACGTTTATTCCTCATCTCTGTCGTTCATGTCTCTTATTTTAAAATGTCTTGCGGAAGTTAGTAGTCGTCAGTATACTATGGAGGGATCCACAGCGGACGGCGTGTCAGCGCCTTTACCTGGACGATGTGCTTTTTATGTAGTAAAAAAGAAACGATACTGCAAGATGATTGTTGGGAGTGGGAAAACCTTCTGCGGGGAACATGCAAATGCTGTACGTTATAATGTCCATGTGATCCTGCTCTGAATGGATGCGCTTCTTCTTTCCTTTCCCCCATTAAAACTAACTGTTAGTTGATCAAATAAGTAACTGTTTGCATAAACTTTGATGTAATTTTCATATAGGGCGAAGAGAGTGAGAAAAAACGAATCCCCTGTCCTTTGGACCCCAAACAGTAAGACTTTAACTCTTCTAAAAAAGTTTGGAGAGGTTTCTGTAGTTAGAAATAAAAATGTTAAGTATAGTTCAGTCCAAACTGAATCAAAGAAATCATTCCAGAGCTTCAGATTTATGCATACAGAAGTATTACAGCCAGTTCGAAATGAAATACAATTATTTAATAAAATATTTCATGTGAATACTGACAAACATAGCAGGTAGAGTTTTGTCCCATGTCCCGGACAATGGTAGATGTGTAGAACTTTTATGTTATGTTCAAAAACCATCTCTCCTGTTTTAAACAGCACTGTATTTGAAGATAATTTGGCTAAACACCTGAAGAAATGTAACTCCAAGGAGAAACCAAAACCTGTATGTATGAATAACTCCACCAACCCTTATCTCTAAATATGTTATTTTTCTTAATTTTTCTTGGATTTCTTGTGCTAATGATGACTGCTATGTTTGATATATATATTAGATTTATTATGTGAAGGACATCAATGCTGGGTGTGAAAATGAAGTTGAATCCATAGAAGAGGTGATCATACTGCCTATTTGAGCATATATCAAAATGACATGGCTTTAAAGAAGATATGGGCTTAATAATGATGTGTTAATGCAGATATCCATTGCTGATCGATCCAAAGAGGAACTGGACGAGTTGATAGTGAAACTCAAAACTGCATCACAAGGTATGCAGCTGTCATTTAGGTTTTATCACATGACTACTAAATCTGATTATGTTACGCATTAATTAGATGCCAAAATACATTGTGAACAAATATGGAAAATAAGAATTGGTGGCTTTGATGTTGGAGGGTTTAATGTCATTTTAATGTAAAGGGATTCTAATCTGTTTTCCTCAGGTCTAAATACCAAACTCGTGGAAAAAACCCTTTCACATTCTGCTCTATATGAGCCTTTAAATGACCCAAAGAATGGAGATTCTGCTTTTAAACACCTCAAGCAACAGGTAAAGCATTCCAGAATTGACAAACTATACATACTCTATATCAACAGTGGGCAACGTCAGTCCTGGAGGGCCTCGATTTTGACAGAGGGAGCAAGTCTACTCGGATTCAAAGTGATCAAAGGCTTTGGGCGTTCCATTTAAACGCATTGCAAGGGTTTGGACAGTATCGGGCACTTTTGCAATGTAAGCAGTGACGTATATCCGAGTGAACGAGATGGAGGGAAGAGCATAAAAAAAGGGGTGATTTATAAATCGTCCAGGACCGAAGTTGCCCATCCTTGCTCAAGTTGCTCTGTATAAATGGTCTTTATTTTCAAGCAGTGTTCATATTCATAATATCTAATTTCACAGGCCTCTATTCTTGGAAACATGGAGGTTTTGGAACTGCTCAGCCCAAACAGATGCTACATAGAGTTTGGGGCAGGGAAGGGAAAACTCTCCCATTGGATTCACATTGCTCTTAAAGCAGCTGAAAATGTCCATTTTTTACTTGTGGAAAGGTCCAGTACTCGCTTTAAGGTGTGGTGTCCTTTTGCATGAAGCTATCCTTTCCTCAAATACAGAAAAATATTGTTCTTTCTGCTCGAAAGTGAGGTTACATTTGAATTTGATGTGTTTTAAAGGTAGATGGCAAGCACAAAAATGCAGACTCGACTTTTGATAGGCTTCAGGTTGATATTCAGCACCTTGATTTACGTAAGCTTCTCAAACAGTTCCTTATGGTGTTAATATATTATAATATACATACTTCTAAGATTTTCTTTGATCTTCTCATAAATAATATTTAATTTCAGGGAAAGTTCCTCTCCTGAGAGAAAAGCGACTTCCTGTTATTGGTGTTGGGAAGCACCTCTGTGGTGCAGCAACTGGTAGACTAGAATTAAATAAACTTCATAAATATTATCATGGGATCAGTCCTGCAAGATTGATGTAGTATCAACTTATCTCCACAGATCTGGCCCTTCGGTGTTTATTTGAGCACAACTGCATTGACAAAGATGATGACCCTCCGACCAAGCGTGTAAAACTTAATCATACGGAGGGTGCTGGTGATGATATGAAGCCGGTTCCCTCAACCGAAGGCAGGGAAACTGGTGAAGAGCTCATAGTGTCAGGACTGGCCATCGCTCTTTGTTGCCACCACCGTTGCGACTGGAGACACTACGTGGGAAAAGAGTTCTTCAGGCAGAAAGGTCTTGGACCAGAAGAGTTTGCTGCTTTCCAGCGCATGTCGAGCTGGGCCACTTGCGGGATGAGAAAATTCAGCTCCAAGATAACAGAAAAAACAGGCGAAGAGGAAGAACATGAGATGAGCGAGGAAGCTGTGCCAGATACCCTTAACGGGTGAGCTTTCTGCTGATCGACCAATAAGTATTATGTTAAGTTCTTGATTTCATTTGTAAACGTTCTTTCTTGCAGTTTGATGTCAGTTGAAGATCGGGAACAGATCGGGCGGCTTTGTAAGCACCTGATTGACCACGGAAGAGTGCATTACCTCCAGCAAAAAGGCTTTAAAACCAGTCTGAGATACTACACAAGCAGAGATGTGTCATTGGAGAATGTGTTACTAACTGCCATTCCCACAGCCAATCAGAATAGAGATGAATCTAAACAGCTTTCTTAAGACAAACAAGCAAAAGTGCAGGAAACATATGCTTCATTTTATTTGATCAATGTTTATGGATTTTTTTTAATCTTAGTTCATCCACAAACATTACTTATGACATACTAGCAGGAAGAAGCAACTCCAACAAATTACAGGCAACAAAACATTTAAAAGAAAGAAGCGCTCTTCACAGGACTTGGGGGGACAATACTTGACATGATGGACCGGAAGATCAGTCCAAAAGGCAGATGAGCAGACAGAAGCCAGCATGCAAGTCACAAAGATGATGTCTCTGACACGCCGTCCAGCGTCACATTTAGCAGTGACATGAAAGTTTGCGATCCTGCAATAGACATGTAACGCAAAAGTTGGTCATTAAGAGGCTCTAAAGGCTTTAATTCCAGTTCTGTTTTATTTATGTCATATTTTATAATAAAGTTCTGCTACACGTTTTGCACACAATACATATTGAGTATGGCATAACCTCTTTTACGGGCTTCTTGGATGTAGTAGTGCATGAACTCGCGACCAAACATCTCCCTGTCATCCTCTTCCTCATCCTCTTTTAAATCAGGAAGGGTCACCTCATACGTCAAAGGATTGTCTCGGAAATTCACAAACCTGCAGAATGAGCATTTTATTGTTCATAATAATTTGTAAATATGCAGACACGAATGCATCGCCAATGCGTTACAATTCAGTCCTCAAAGAATTTGCATTGACATATTTGCGTGATATATGTTCAGGGCTTTAGTCGTTCCTATGGAATCACTGTTTTGCTTTTGTGAAGCTTTTTATTGGTTTCCAATTACGTTCTACAAATTAAGCAAAATATTTGTGCTTACCTGAGGTTACTCATGCCCTCCATAAGCCGAGGAATGTCTCGTAGTTTATTTTTGCTCAGAACTAGTGTGTCCAGGCTTTGCATGTGACAGATGTTGTCTGGCAGGTACTCTATTTCATTTCTCGGGAGCCACAGGGTGTGAAGTTTCTCCATTCTAGAATTAAAACGTGACATAAAGGTCATCAGATCCATTACAAAGTCTTGGTTTTATTAGTCATTGATGGACCAAATAGTATTTTACCTGTGAATATCGTCTGGCAAACTCTCCAAAATGTTGCTGCCCATGTCTAGCCACTCAAGAGAAGGAAGGTTGACCACGCAATCTGGAATGGTGGTAAAGTGGTTCATGGAGAGGTCCAAGTGAGACAGCTTCTTAAGATTGCTAAGCTAAGGAAATTCAGATTAAAGTAAAAACAGGTGATGGGTTTATTTAGGGATATATAGACAAAATATGCGGTGTATATATAGGCATTCAGTGTCATTAATACCTGGGTGGGCAGCTCATCCAGATCTCTATTCATTGAAAGTTCCAGTTTCTCCAGATTTTCACAACAACCAATTTCTTCTGGTACGTAGCTCACTCTGTTATAGCTCAACAACAGCTCTCTTAACCGAGTTAGTTTGCCTGTTGGTTATAAGAGCATATCTGAGAGTTACTTTAACTAAAGAAATTCATCAAAGTTCAGATTCCACCTATTTTTTTACTGACCAATCTCTCTGGGAATCTCCGTGACTGAATTACGAGATAAGTCCAAGACTATGAGACTCTCAAAGCTCGAGATGAACCGTGGGATTCTTTGAAGTCCTGTTCGGTGTAACTGCCATTCTTGAATCTGGGAGAGTTGGACCAGAGCTGGAGGAAGAGTCTACAGAAAGGGTCAAGGTTCCAAGAGTGAGAACCAAACAATCAATCCATTTTTTGTTTAAGTGAAGATGTTATTTATCTGCTATTAATAGTATTGTCCTTGACCATTTCAAATTATTAACTCTTTCGAATCTTTGCCCTAAGTCCTGCTCCTTGAGAGCCATTATCCTGTAGAGTTTATGCTGCATTCCAGACAGCTTGGAATTTAGATTTTTCCCACCTCATATTTGGAAATAACATCTTGTAATGCCACTCGAAGTAGGACATTCGACCTGTGATCTCAGGGCAGATCGAGCAACCCTGACCTCAGCGAGGCGAGTCATTTGATGTCACTTCTATGATGGCGGCAAGTCCTGCTTCTATTGAGCATATCGTTGAGATACCTTATATCAAATGTAATAAACTTTAATATTAGACATCAACTATAACATCTGCTTTTCGTCAGCTGTTTTTAAAGCAAATGGCAGCATTTTTAATATTTTTATGTTTTGCTATAATCGACACAAAAACACGAAATGCTCTCTTTGTGTAGTGGAGACATCATGTGGTCAACATGTGAACATATGTTGATGGCAGGTTGAAGCTAAACTCTGCAGGAGCTTGGCCCTCCAGAAGCAGGATTTGGCACCCTTGCCCAAAGTCCTGTCCCAAACCGCACCCTTAGACCTTGCAGTCCACTACTGGCAGCTCCAACCTTAAACACCTGAACCAACTATTCAATGTCTTCAGGATTACTAGAAACCTCTAAGCAGATTGAAGGCAACCTCTGCACTGCAGTAATGTGACCCTCCAGGAGCAGGATATGACACCCCTGCGGAGCACAAGTCCTTTGTCCGCCCCTTTGGGACAAGTCCTATATTAAATCACCCATTATATGATTTCTATGCCTTAAATTACCCATCACTCTAGATAACAGCATTGTTTACTGACTTCTAATATGATAGTGAGCTCAAACTCACAAAGAACAAATCACAAAGAGCCTTACCTTCCACTCCTCCTTTTCAATCCGAAGGATGACACGTCCTTCCTCAGTCACAACTTTTTCCTTTAGCTTGGCCAAAGTGATACGATCCTCCCAGGCACCTGTTAACCTATGTCAAAGATTTTAAACTATTAAAAAACTTTCTTTATACTAATTCAATGTTAATTGCAGTTTTGGGATGGACAAAAGCACAGACTGTGAAGTGGTTCTCAACTGTTTTTGCTTCAGGACCCAGATTTTACATTGGACATTGTGTCGACATCGACCCAACGCAGTGCCAAACCCGAAAATCACATTTAATGTATGTATCTTTTACCTTGCACAGTTTAGCTCATGGTCTTTGAGAATAAGGTCATGTCATGTTGCCAACTTGTCATCTGCCTAATTTGACTAGCTCCTACCAAGTAACAGGAGAACCATAGAGTTCGATTGTACACTTGGCCTTTGATGATTAAAAGTATTTTGTTATCCTAACTATTCATGATTTTATGGTTATTATTTGTATTTAGAGACCTGCGACCCTTTTTTAGGTCATGACCTACTAAGAACCATTATGATTCCCATGGGATACTTGACAATAGTGCACGTACCTACCCACTGCTCTCCTGTCTCTCTGTTCGATCTCCTTCTTCAGTTCATCTTTGCTTTTCTTTATCCGGGTTTCCCACAGAGACTTGATGGAGTTCACTGTCCCACAGCACACCGTGAGCCCCGTCATGATGATACAGAGCCCCAAATATCACTTCATACACACATTTTGCTAGCCTAAGGCAGCAGATAAGCCATTTTACCAGCCAGAAAAAGTGTATGCACTGCAAAACTATTAACATTTGGGTTTAATATAATAGGACACATTTGAATAAGTACGGTGGATATCATAAACTGTGACTGACATTAAAGCAACTTTGAGAAACTAAAGTGTAGTGCTTACCACTCTCATTGGGTCATATTGTCCTTCCAGCTCCTATATACCATGTTTGTACCAAGTTAGCGTCCATTTGATATGCAGAAGTTTAGTTCCCAATGCTGCATCAATAGAATAAGTCCTCTGACAATTCCAATAAGTGTGATCTGTGTTGAAAGAATTGACTTTTGAAGTAATTATCCCTCTGTGATTGTCATGGTCTTCCCTCTTGAAGCGTAACTCTGGCCAGTGTCTATATTTAACCGGAGACAACACTGGGAATAGTGTGGTCACATGTTAAAGTTGGCACAAGAGCAGCTGTCCGCTTTTACATACTTTACCGCACCAGACGTGCTTTCAAGAATAGCAACATTAACCTGATTAACAATGTTTCAAAACAACGCTGTTAGGCATAGGCCATAAATTTGCAAATTATGATTGCTGCTAGAACATTTTTAATGTTATAGTTAAAATATTTTAATTTCCTGATATCATGCAATTAGCACACCATAAATGTGAAATATTCATCCTGTTTTGTTGCAGTCAAACACGCTGTTTTGCAAGCATTTGACAACAAATTGTGCCTTTTCTATACTATTTTTAACAGAGAAAGTAAAAAAACAATGGCAAACAACAATTTTATTTACTTTATGTTTATACATTTTTTAAATATATTTAACATATTAGATAGCCAACATTAGCAGATAGGATTAGCAATGCGAGACATAAATACTGGCAGAATTAATTCCAAAAATCTTGATTTAACATGTTATTATTATTTTAAATTGACATCATCTGGTATTATATTACTAAAATCAATGAAATTAAAGAATAAAAGATTATTTGATCTTTAATATGCACATTTGGGGTCATTTTTTCAAGAAATTATTCAGCAAGCATGCATTAAATTGATGAAAAGTGACAGTAAAGGCATTTATAAGAGAAAATCTATAAATACATTTTCTATTTTACTTTCTATCAAATAATCCTGAAAAAAAAAAGTACTATGGTTTCCACTAAAATATAAGCACAGCTGTTTTCGAAATTGCCAATAAATGTTTCTTGAGCACCAAATAAGCATATTAGAATGATTTCTGTAGGATCATGTGACACTGAAGACTGGAGTAATGAAATAGGCTATAGACCTGTATAGATGCTGTCAGACTGAGCTATCACGATAAAAGTTCGTAAATATATCTGTGTTTGTATGTGTAGTGTATACAGGTAGGCTATATACCTGTATACACTAGGCCTACACATACAAAAGGCTATGTGTGTGTGTGTGTGTGTGTGTGTGTGTGTGTGTGTGTGCGCGTAAGTGCGTGCGTGCGTGTGTGTGTAAACATATGTTAGATGCAATTATTAATCGATTTGACAGCCAAGTGATATTTGAAAAATTATGCTAGGCTACTCTTTATACACTGCAAACAAAACGCAAAGCGCAAATAAGGATCTGTTTTTAAAGATATATTCAGTGAATGTGTCTGCAGAGGGACTCCAGACGGCTCTACTGGAGCAGTTCACCGCCGAGTCCTTCAGCTGCCCGATGGCCACATAGCAGACCAGCTTATATCGATCATACAGCAGCTTCTTTATAGCCGATTTAATGCAGTCAGACAGTTCTCTGGAGATGACCGCGCATGCGCAGCTGTACTCCACAGTCTCGAGTCTTTCGTCAACAATGCGTTTGATTATTTCACGTGCTCGGTCAGTGGAGAAGCGTCTCTCTGGGGTGGTCTGGTAGTGGATGAGCTGCTCGTCTCTGTCTGATGGTAACTTTTGGTTTCTCGGTTCCTTCTTCATCGTCCAGGTTAAGCCGCGTCTCCCCTGGATGGGGATCAGTGATGATTGAGGGTTTTCCTTGGATGTTTTCCTTCTGAGGGTGCTTTTGCTTTTCTCCTGGGGTCCCTTCCACGGTTTCTCCTCTTTCTTTTGTAATTGGATATAAAAACATTGTTACTGTCATTTATCATATGAAAAGGTACACAACATACAGAATATATTTGTTAAAATCAACATTATTTCTTTTTTCTTAATATGCTTTTATTGATTTGATCGAAAATATTATCACAATTTTAAATAACCGTTTTCTATTTTAAATATATTTTAAAATGTAATTTATTCCGGTGATCAAGGCTGTATTTTCAGCATAATTACTCCAGTCAGTGTCACATGATCCTTCAGAAATCTCTTTCTCACTTTATATATTTTAAATAGAAATATTTTCTAAAATTATAAATATATTTTCTGTAACTTTTAAATAATTTAATGCATCCTTGCTGAATAATAGTATTATTTTCTTAAAAAACAAACATGCATATTACAGAATAATACATTTTATTAATTTGATTGATTTTAGGAATAAATACCAGATGATTTTAGATTCTTTTAATTTAAAATAATAAAAAATAACATGCTAAATTGATATTTTTTATACTAATTTGTCCAATATTTATGTTCTTATTTTGCTAACACTATCTTCTAATGTATTAATGCTTAAAATCAAATAATTCAGATTAAATTAAGGTTTTTCTACAAATTAATTTGCACCAAAACTAATATAATTGTAAGTTACATTTAATTTATTCTTTGATCAGTATTATAGTAAACCTAGAATACAATTAATCTTGTTACATTAAACTTATGTTTAAGATATCTAAGAAAATCTTTCAGATATGTATAAAAGCCTTACTTGCATGTTCCTTCAGTAACAGATGATCAGCTTAAAACTCTTTCTGGTTTGTGTTGGGCTTTAAACTGTGAGCTGAGAATGAGACACAGGCTCCGCCCCCTACTGATATACACTGTTTGACTTGTCTAACGATCATAAATCCTACAAGATTTACTTGCTGTGCTCATTCTGGCTCCTGGAGTTCACCATGCATGAGATGGAATAATAAAATACTGAGTGGATATAAAGTTTCTCAAACGTATAATTTATTAAAACACTTTCCTTTGAAATTCACACACTTTCACAATGATCTCTCAAGGAAACTCCCATTATTCGTGAGTGGCAGAACATTATGCTCCAACAAGAATCGTCACACCAGAGAAGATGAGAGGACGTATCAGTACAGATTCCCCACAGTTTGAATCACATATACTTCCATTGTCCTTTAAAAACAATGACTGGAAAGAAAAGCAGCAGTGAAAAAACGTGAATCAAGAACATGTCCTAGACAAGAAATTATATTTTGCTTCAAGAAAAGTCCATTTTTAGGAAGAGCAATATTTTAAAATGACAATAATAATTCTAGAAATGTAATTTCTTTTGATTTCGAGGTGACATTTTCATGAGATTATTATTTTTTAGAGATGTTACCCACTAACAAATAATCACTACTGTTCATCGCTGATATTAAAAACCCCTGTGCAACACCATTGGAGGCTTTACAGTATATAGAGTTCATTTACAAAAAAAGATCATGGGTGAGTTTTCATATTGCTACATTAAGTTTATATTCTCTAACATTCAACAATACGTTCTGGTAGATGTAACATCTTTAGTCAGTAAGGCAACAAGAGGAGAGAATCACAAGAAAAACAACAAAACACCAGTTAGCTATGAGCTTCATGACATTGTTGAAATGTTCTTTATGTGCAACAGTCATGATAGCGACCAATGGCTCAAATAGCTCAGTGCCCCAGTAACGAAAAAACCTTTAGTGTCGGGATACAGAGTCATATGTCTAGATGTGCTTGGAAAAAAAATGTGCTTTCTATTTTAGATCCAGGACCATGGTGGCGGGGTTTTCCAGGTACGATCTCCACATGTTGGAGAAACGACACATGGTGGCTCCGTCGATGATTCGGTGGTCGGCGGACCAGCTCACGTTCATGATGTGTGCTTTCACTACCTCGTCCTTGTGGTTGAACCGGGGCAGCACCTGAGGAGAACGAAAAAAATAACACGTCACTTTAAAGGTGAACTATGCAGGTTTTTTACCTTAACTGAACAGCTTCGGAGTCATTGTAATGGTTATATTACTTTTTTCAGGTTGAATGGTGGTCGCCTCTCACCCCCCTATCGCCTGTGAGCGGAAAAACCACCCTTGCTACTTTGAGCCGCCGGGCCGCCGGCCGCAGCGTCAGGAAGTATCGCGTGATATCAGGTCTCGCGATGTAACGAATTGCTTTACGGCAAAAAAATCGGCTAAAATTCTGTCATTATTGCGCTCCCTCACGCTGTTCGAACCCGAATGAAGACGACGTTTTAAAGAATGTCCCATCTGCTTTGATGTCGTTGATCTACATTTTTCCAGTCTTCAACTGTCCAATTTTGGTGAGCTCGTGCAAATTGTAGCCTCTTTTTCCTATTTGTAGTGGAGATGAGTGGTACCCGGTGGGGTCTTCTGCTGTTGTAGCCCATCCGCCTCAAGGTTGTGCGTGTTGTGGCTTCACAAATGCTTTGCTGCATACCTCGGTTGTAACGAGTGGTTATTTCAGTCAAAGTTGCTCTTCTATCAGCTTGAATCAGTCGGCCCATTCTCCTCTGATCTCTAGCATCAACAAGGCATTTTCGCCCACAGGACTGCCGCATACTGGATGTTTTTCTCTTTTCACACCATTCTTTGTAAACCCTAGAAATGGTTGTGCGTGAAAATCCCAGTAACTGAGCAGATTGTGAAATACTCAGACCGGCCCGTCTGGCACCAACAACCATGCCACGCTCCAAATTGCTTAAATCACCTTTCTTTCCCATTCTGACATTCAGTTTGGAGTTCAGGAGATTGTCTTGACCAGGACCACACCCCTAAATGCATTGAAGCAACTGCCATGTGATTGGTTGATTAGATAATTGCATTAATGAGAAATTTAACAGGTGTTCCTAATAATCCTTTAGGTAAGTGTGTGTATATATATATATATATATATATATACACACACATACAAATGGACCTGTTCACAATTTAATATTAGCATGTTGCTAAGCTAACTGAGCAATACTGTAGTAAGCCTTAAAATTCAAAACGCACATACATATTTTTGTAAAATCAACTAGATTGACCGAGTGAATAAATTCATCATATTGGCCACTGACTTTGTCACAGTGGTTTAAGGGATTGGCTAAGCATACATGTGATTCTGCCAAAGATTATGTATATCTTAGATGGCAACATCTACTTATGATGCCCTACCTAAGGAACTCGCTTGTTTTGGAACAGAGCCATAGACTACGGAAATTAGTTTGTGCCATTGAAGAATAATTTTTTTTAAAGGTAGACGCCAGAATAAAATCTCGCAATTGCAAGTTTATATCTCACAATTCTGAGAGAAAAAGTCAGAATTGTGAGATGTAAACACTCAATTGCGAGAAAAAAAGTCTGAATTGTGCGATAAAACGTCACAATAATCTTTTATTTTTGTTATTTTGTGGTGGAAACAAGCTTCCATAGTAGACAGTGTATAAAAACAAGTACATTTTTAAAAAAGTTGTTACAAAACATTTTTGAACGAATCCAACGGCAAATCCCAATTTTTCAAATGTCAACAAAGTACAAAAATACGTTATAATCCTAGTATGAAAAGTGCATACCTAAGGACGTAGCAAACTAGTACGCCAGTACTGAAACATACTACGCTATTGATGGATACTTTGCAAAGTTTTCCAACATATTATGCTTTGATATGTACTAATCCTAATCTCGCAAACTACATAGGCCGAATTGTATGTAAATTGGAGTTTTAACGTGAAACTTTACACACCTGGATCTTCCCAAGAGCACCGATAGCAACCTCTGGCGGTAATATGACCGGCTTTGCGTAGGTTCCTCCAATCTGTCCGGAAGCAATCAACATCAAAGTTAATGTAACGTCATTTCCATGCGTAGCTATGGAATTAGCACTATATTACAGAAGCGAGCGAACGTCTTCCTGCAACCCTCAACTTACCGATCCAATGTTTGAGAGAGTGAACGTTCCCCCTGTGAGGTCGACAGTCCCTAACTGTCCCGACGATCCCAACGTCTGCAGGCGGTTGAGCTCCACTGCGAGTTCGAAGACGCTGAGCATCTGTACGTTCTTTACGTTGGGAACCAGAAGACCTTGATTGGTGTCCATCGCCAGTCCGATATTATGAGCAGCCTGGAGGAGAAAGACCAGTGGTCAATGATCTACCTCGATTTAACCCAAAATAGTTATTTAGATGGAAACATTACCTTATAGGTGATATTTGTGCAGTTTTCATCCAAAGACGAGTTAAGAATGGGAAAATGGAGAAGACTGAGAGACGCTGCCTGTTTAGGAAGAAAATACCGATATCAAAACCTGGTTTGAATGAGTTTCTCCACCCCCCAAATCGCTTTCATACCTTGATGAAGAACGGCATGTAGCTGAGCTTCACTCCTCGTGACTCAGCCAGGCCCTTCAGCTCGGAGCGCAACCGGACCAACTGGCTCAGATCCACTTCGTCTTTGTAACCGAAGTGAGGGATCTTCAGGGCTGCTGACATTGTCCGAACCATCGCCTTCTGAAAGCCTTTGAAAAATAAATAAAAAATCGTTAAATGTTTAAGCGAATAAAACAATCCACCAATCAAAACAGGCAAGCAAACAAACCTTTAATGGGTTCAGTGCGGTCTTTGCCTGTAAATACAGGTTTAGGGATCACAGGAGTAGGTACACTAGGTGGAGTCGTCTTCTCTCTGGGTTTCGCCGCTGGAGTTGAAGGTGCTACAGGTGCAGGAGGGGGAGGACAAATCTCCTGGAAGGGCGATGGGGGTAAGATGGCCCCTGTCTGTCTGGCTATGAAGTTCAGGATGTCTTCTTTGAGAATGCGCCCGTCTTTTCCACTGCCGACGACTTCGCTTAGTTTGATCTGTGAGGATTTTGAGACAGAAATCCTTAATTTTGTTACAGAGAAACGGCTCAAAAATCCTTAGTAGTTCCTGTTTGATACTTCACCCTGCCCCCCCATTTGTGGCCATAGTAACAACACTAATTTCTCCAACTATGTGACACTGACAGGCTAGCTACTTTTCTAGTTACATCTCATGACCTTGATTTATTGGGTTACCGCACTGCCTAGCAACTTCCCATCCCGTGGAAGAGTTTATGACCCCTGATGACAATGGCTAAAGTCAACCCCCCACCGATGCTGACGCCATGCTCGGTTTGATTTCTGCATGTACCGCTGTGACTTACTGATAACATCCTAATTGCAAATATAGTTTAAATTACCCCATAACTCTCCAGGTAAAATTGATTATTCAGTAACAAATAATCTATGGGGGGGACTTATTTTTATACCTCAGGATTTGATTTATTTACTTAAATACATGAATATATTCTTACTCTCCTAATCAGAAAATGTCCTAATCGGGGTCAAAATGTTTTATACATACATACATGCATACATATATTTATTTATATGTGTGTGTATATATGTACACACACACACACATACACACATATATATATATATATATATATATATATACACACACACACACACACACACACACACATATATATATATGTGTATGTGTGTGTGCGCATGTGCATGTGTGTTTCACTCAGAAACACATATGAAAAAAAGCTGTGGTTTTGGGGCAATATAAACAAATATATATTTTTGTATATAATTCTATGTGATGTATTCAGTGTATATGTGATGTATTCAGTGTATTGTTAACTAAAACTAAAATTATAAAAAAATATTTGTATTAATTGAAACAAAGCTGAAGTAAAATAAAATATAAATATTAGTTTTAAAGTTAACAAACTAACCTGCAAGATAAACAAATACATATTTTTTATATATAACATTTTTCATATTTTACTTTCATAATGTGATGTATTTCTGAGTTAAACTGAATATTCAAAAGGAAAAATTCTATAAATTATTTTTATATTTGTTCACCAATATTTCTTTTGAATATTCTGCATATATATGTATATGAGTGTGTGTGTGTGTGTGTGTGTGTGGCTTTGATGCAAGAAAAATCCAAACCGTACAGTATTCTCCATTGCTAAACGTCTGACGGCAGGGGTGGCCTGAGTCTTGAGACCTTTGATCTCCTGGTGCGTGTGTTCCTCATGGGACACGGCTGGCGTCTCCACCACATCCTCCTGAGGACCTTCCTCTGCAAATGCCAATGAAAAACTAAATAACTCAATACTAAAGCTCATGCACTTAAAAAATACCGTCAATACTTACCCTGACCAGCGTCCGTTTCAATGTCAACGAGAGGTGTGCCCACAAGGGCAATGGAATCGACATCATAGTAGAGTTTTCGAATGATTCCATCATAACGGCTGGTGATGGTGACGGATGCTTTGTCACTCTGGACTTCACAGATGCTGTCGAACTGAGAGACTTTGTCGCCCTCTTTAACATACCTGATGATGATAGACAGATAATAGCGACCTCTACTGGCAGATACTTGTATGCGTCAAAAAAAACAACAACAACAAGGACTTACCATTCTTTAACTGTGACCTCCATAATTCCCTCCCCGATATCTGAGAGCTTGAACGGCATAACTGGCCTCGCTGCAACTGCAATAAGCAGCATAAAGGGATTATGAATACATTTTGCTAATTGGGAACCCACATACGTTCATAACGAACGTTAAAACTCACCATAGCTAGTCCGAAAGAACCGTTGCTGTTGTCCAGCAATGAGGGAATATGAGTGGGGTCGGTATACAAGGCAAGTCGCCTGGACCTTCGAGCAGCAGCGCTTGTGCAGGCGTAAAGAGACCTGAAATACACGACAGAACAAAAACAGTCAGTTTTTCAATGTTTGTGACATTAAATCTCAATGGCGCTGCATGATATAAATTATGCCATGCTAAAAATCAAAACCAGAAAGCCCAAATGTTTAAACCCACTGCTTCAAATTATTATTATATTAATAATTTTGTTTGGGCATGTGAAACATACATGCGATTATCCCACGAAAAAAGCTGATTCAAAATGGTCTCTTCTGCTCACCAAGGCTGCGTTTATTTGATCAAAAATACAGTAAAAACAGCAAAATTGAGAAATATTATTACAATTTCAAATAACTGTTTTGTATTGGAATATATTTTAAAGTGTCATTTATTCATGCTACGGCAAAGCTGATTTTTTTTTTTTTTTTTTTTTTATTGTAATATTGGTGCTTTTACTGTATTTATGATCAAATAAATGCAGCCTTGGTGTGCAAAACTTCTTTCAAAAACATTAAAAAAAAATCGATTTTATTCCAAACCTTTGACCTGTAGTGTCTGGGTGTATAATTATTAATTTATTTAATTATTTAATACATATCTATAAAGAGACATATTATAAAGAGGCGATAAATATATTACTAAGAGACCTCTTTCAAAAAACCTTCAAAGCAATCTGAGTTATTCCACACTTTTGACAGGTAATGCGTGTATATACACACTATACACATATACTTTAATACATATTAATACTATTAATATTAATATAGAGTTAATGTTTCATGTTTACATTTAATGAAATGTAAACATTTACACATTGAACACAGTTCTTCTGCTTCAGCTGTTGATAGCTGCAGGCTGCTAGTTCCTTTGACTCTTCAGTTTTGTCCTCGCTTACAGACGCTGATTTGCGCCTAAACGGCATCTAAAAATCAAGTGTTGACTTTAAAAGTCATTGCAACTGTAAGATGCGTGTAAGATGTAAGATAAAAACATACCAGGCGTCTCATAAAAGCGAATGGAGCTCGCACAGTGATGACGGCCGCCATGTTTCCTAAACGATTTTGCCTAATCGGAAATGACGTCACACTCACGCCCCGCTCCACTGCCCAATCAGAGAGCGTTTAGGCCAAGGGCAAATATTTCAGAGAATATTTTTTGATAAAAAGACAAACTTTGAATAGAACAGTTAAATAAAATAATAGAAATAATGAATCGTTAAAAAAATAAATATATTATACATGTATAAGAAAGAAAGAAAGAAAGAAAGAAAGAAAGAAAGAAAGAAAGAAAGAAAGAAAGAAAGAAAGATGTTCTTTCGGTGCCATGTACTAAAAGTTTATTTTATTTCAGATTATCCACAATACTAAGATGTTTTAACTCTGCATATGAAAAATATCGTGTCAGAAATAAATGTAAATTACTGCATGAATTGGTTAAATCAGCGGTTTTCAAAACCATTTATATATATATTAAAGTCTTTGGCACTAGCAATTTGTCATTAAAATGTATAAATGTCATTAAAGACTTTATATATATATAAAGTATTTGTATCTGCACATCCATCAGATATTGGTTCATTAAGAATCGGACATGTTCCAAAAGAGACGGTTCTCAGTTTAATGAGTCAATTAGTTCACTCGAAACCGCTCAGTCATATTAGAATGAACCAAACGGTGTAGTGAACCGATTCACACAATTCAATAAAAAGATCCGATTTAATAGAACGATTCATCCACGAATCGGACATCGCTCATCTGCGCATGTCCAAAGCTCGTCCACCATAGCAGAGTGACTGGCAAGACTAGTTGCCAGAGAGTGTGATCGTGTCCGGGAAATTCGCTGAAATCAAATTTGTGGGGAAGACGACTCATTCTTTATTTATTTGAATCATCCCAACTGCGCATCAAGTTTAGTTCTTATTTCAGTTCTAAAGGACTGTTCCCTTGTTCCACAGCTTTTGTTGAGAAGTTCGTGTTTATCGCGGCATTGTTTGTGGTCATTTGCCGGTTTATATTAACTTTCATACAGTGTGAAAGTCGCGCGCTCTGTCTCTGTTTTTATTCCCACACGCGCGTCGCTCATCACGCGCACTTTGATACATCGTAACAATTTCTCGCTTTTCGCGAAAATGGCCGCAACTACGTTCGAAATGGACGGAAGTGTAATGGAAGGGGTGAGTATTCATTTTCGAGGCTTTTTGTTTAATGTCTCCTATTAAAGTTTCAATATTTAATATGTTAAAATGGCATCGCTAGAACTAAATGTAGTAGTTGACGTTAATTATTTAAAACATTTTTCTCGGTGTTTCTCTTTAAAGGGGGGACAGATTTTGAGGGTGTCTGCGGCGCTGAGCTGCATCCAAGGGGCGTCAATCAAAATAAATAAAATCCGAGCGGGTAGAAGCACCCCGGGTTTGAGGTACGGAAATTTTTGTTTTAGACACATTATATAATTATTTCTATGTGGCTTTATGTACATTAAAATAGTTGTTTTTTATATGTCTAACATGCTCACTATGCTCCCCCCCTTTCCTTTCAACAGTGAATCATGAAACAAAGCAAAGTTGGTTGTTGAAGTCCAGTTACTTAATTTACACTTAACTATTGAAGTCAACCATATAGAAATGTGACTGTTTATGAAGTAAAGTTGTGTTATACCGTTGTTTATCCCACAAAAATGCTATTAAATACTTTTTACATGAATTTTTAATGGGGCCCTTTGTTAGTTGGCACAGAAGCACATGGCTACTTTCCATGTTATTCTTCATGTTTTTCCTTTAAAAGGTCTGGATTCTTATCAGAGCTCTGTAATAACCCATCTTTTTCTTTGTTGTGTAAATGATTTGGCTGTTTGTTAATATAAATATAAAGACGCAGCTCCTATAAAAACTTATTAAACCTCAAAATGTGAGGTCTAATTTTCTGTCGATAAATGGAGCATTTCTGATTCTTTTGGTCGAAATGAGTGGATTTTGAAATGCACGCACTTAGTTTTCTCTTCAATTGTTTTCCCTAAATCCCCCCCCACCCACTCTCCCCCCTCCCTATTCAACGTCACCAGGCCTCAGCATCTGTCAGGTCTCGAACTGGTGAGAGACATGTGCAACGGCAATCTGGAGGGAGCCACAGTGGGATCCTCTGAAATAACGCTCACTCCTGGGAAAATTAAGGGTGGGAATCACATCGCCGACACTCAGACGGCCGGGTAAGGAACGTTTTTAGTCTTTAACGGTACATTCATGATATTTTAAAAAGGCCTTATGTCCCCTAAACCTTGAAATTTGCGACACCATGATGATGAATTTTTGGCCCTAACATTAAGGATGATAACGAGAAATATAGTTTTATAAATTTATTCTAAATGTAAAAGAACAGCAAGAGTCTATTTCAAAACTATAACTATAATGACACAGAGGAACTATATCATTGGAATCACTTTCACAACGTTTTTTTTCCAGCTGATACGACAAAACCATTGACAGCCAATTAGAATCCAGCTTAACAGAGCTCAAGCTTTTAAAGCAACAGACAACATAAACTTAGCACGTGCTTATAATAAACAGAACGATATCATGCATTCGTGTGGATGTTATTATAGTTATCATTCTTGGTGTGAATGGGTTTTAAGTCTACTTTTGTTGTCTGTCGTGACTCGTGTAGAAGCGTGGGACTGCTGATGCAGGTATCGCTGCCGTGCGCCCTGTTTGCTCATGGTCCGTCCGAGCTGTGCCTGAAGGGAGGAACCAATGCTGAGATGGCACCTCAGATCGACTACACAATGAAGGTACGTGTGGATGTATATTTGCGCAATGGGCAGGACCAGACTGGACGTCCTTCTAATTCTGTTCACTTCGTGGCAATGATGTTCTAATCTCTCCTAGGTCTTCAAACCAATCATGGAGAGATTCGGAGTTCAGTTTGACTGCGATTTAAGAATGAGGTATTTAAGCGTGACTTTGGTTTAGTTTGATCTGATTAGTAATCGTGCTAAGCTGAAATATATTCAAACTATTTTTCGTTGAAAACAGAGGTTACTATCCTAAGGGAGGTGGTGAGGTGGTGATCAAGGTGAACCCTGTGAAGGAACTGAGTCCCATCAACTTGACCGAGAGAGGAAACATCACCAAGATCTATGGAAGGGCCTTTGTTGCTGGAGTACTTCCCTTCAAGGTATAAGACTGTTAACTGTTTTTTCTTTTCTTTTTTCAGTTAGCTTAACTACTCAATTCGTTATTTTATTTTCTTACGCTAATTGACAACAGTTTTAAAAAGATGGCTTCACTACATAACACTGAAACAACAATATATTGGTTTTACTACTATTTTTTTTTTAACTAGCGTTGAGCTCAAAACCACAACATGATTATTTTATCTCTTTATTTTTTACCTTGCTGCAAATTATATATTTTTTGGACCTTTTGTGTAAAAAGCTCCTTAACCACAACATGATTTGCTTTGTGTTTGTTTTAGTTTTTTTGCAACTTATACTATTTTTAACAAAGAAACTAGCATTGGAAAAAATCACAACACAGGTTTTTCGTTTTTTTTGAAACTTTGCTACACTATTTACCTTTCTTTTTTTTGTAATTAGCATTGGAAAAATAATCCTTAACCACAACATGCTTTTCGTTGTTTTTTTAAATTTAGCTACAAGTACTGTACGTTATTTAACAAAGTAACTAGCATTGAAAAAAAACAACATAGTTTATGGTTAGTTTATTTTTATTTTTTTACTTTTTGCTGCATAATGTCCATTTCTTTTTTCGTAACTAGTTTTTTTTTTTTTTTTTAAATGGCTCGTTAACCACAACATGCTTTTCTTTGTTTTTGCTACATATACATTTACCAAAGTAACTAGCATTGGAAAAAAAGAAAACATGGTTCATTAATTTATTGTTTTTCATAACTAGTATGGGAGGGGAGCTTCTTAGCCACAACGTTTTGCTTGTTGTTGTTTTTTACTTCGCTACATAATTTACATTTCTTTTTTCATAACTGGCCTTTAAGAATGCTGGACATGCCTTTTTTGTTTTATTTACTTATTGTGGAAAGAAATTATCTCACTAATCTAGGATTAAGTCCTTGGAAAAAAAGTATATAAACCACAACATGCTTTGTTTAATGACTTTTAATCAGCATTGTTCGGAGAAAGTGACATTGGTGTCTATAAAACAATCCAACTGCTCTTAAGTAACTTAACTATAAACTTCGGCTGATTGTTCTTGATGTTCAGTTGGCGAAGGACATGTCCACGGCAGCGGTTCGTACTATCAGGAAAGAAATTAAGGACCTTTACATCAACATTCAGTCTCTGCAAGAGAAGGACAAGGCCTGTGGAAACGGCAACGGGATCATGTGAGTACATCCGATCTCAAGCCGTCCGCCGAATTTGTTTGAGGGTTTCATTTTGACTAACGTCTGTATATTTTCTGTCTCCTGGCAGAATAATTGCAGAATCATCCACCGGCTGCATATTTGCAGGGTCAGCTCTTGGCAAAAAAGGTAAGGGTTGTCTGGCTGCCCAGTCCTGAAGAATTAGTTCAGTATCGTAGTTTTGGCACTAGAGGGCGATACGTCACAAAGAAAAGCTTGTTCATTTCTGCTTTCAGTTTTAGTTTGAACAAGAAGACAGTGTGTTCCAATATGTTCCCCTACCATTAATTGGATGATTCATTCCTTAACTTGATCATATTAATTGAAAATGTGATTGTTTTGTTCATATTCCCTCTATTTGTCCCCAGGCGTGTATGCTGACAAAGTTGGCATCGAGGCTGCTGAAATGTTGCTAAGGAACATCAGACATAATGGTTGCGTGGATGAGTTCTTGCAAGATCAGGTCAGACGCACAAACACTCGACTGTTTCAGAGCGACATAACAAATACGCGCTCGACTGGAGACTAATTATATGTATCTTTTTACAGCTTATTATTTTCATGGCCTTGGCGAACGGCACATCCAGAATGCGAACGGGCCCGGTCACTCTCCACACGCAAACGGCAATCCACGTCGCTGAGCTGCTCACGAACGTAAGTTCAGACGTGAACACGCCTCATAAGTGGCTTAATCATAAGGAGCTCAGTTATAGGAACTAGCCACCAGACGGTCCCCCAAGAACACCATTTTCCTGGTTGCATTCCTGGTTGTCAGGAGCAACTCTGACGTGACGCAAGCGGTCCGACAGCAATGTCATTCAAGTGCGAGATTCAGCAACTGGAGGATGGAGGACGCCGTTGTCGGTTGAGAAGTGCCTGGACTTCGGCGTCAGTCCATCTATCGCTGTTTTCCACGTTCATGGATGTTTACACGGCTTTTTAAAAATGGCGGGTGCCATGCGTTTGGCCAATCAACATACACTTGCGTCACTGGTAGTTCCTATTGTTCTGGGTTAGACCCTACTCTGAAGTAGGAGCTCATTTATTCCCCCCCAAAAGGCGTTCCTAGAACTAAAATCGTAAAGTTGCTACTTCTGCCAATAGTTTCGGTGTGAAAACCCCTATAGGCACTTTTGTTTTAGGCCGTTTACACCTGGTGTGTTTTGGTCGATCGGGTCTAAATGTTTTGAGCTTGTCCACTTTCGAGGTGGTTTAAAACGCATTCGACCGGATTGCTTTCGTAGTGAAAACGCTCAAGTGGTCGAATGCGCTAAAGACCTCCTACTCTCAGCTTACTGAACTACTGCGTAAACACTATGGAAGCGCGCTATGGTAGCTTTGTCGACTGAAGACCCAAGCTTGGTTTGAAGATGAAAAATGTACCAAGCGCAATCTCTCGCTATTCCTGATTTCTAACAGTCACTCACAGCGTTCGGTGCGCTCTTGTGGCTGTCAGTGCAGAAACCAAAGCTGCTGCTCTCTGTGTGTTTTCCTGTTGTCTCCGGCCGCGTTCATATGTAAATTACACGAGCTTATTTCGTCCATTAGATTGAAAGATCTGAAAAAGCCCATAGACCCTCCCCTCGAAGAAATCAGGACAGAAGTGGTTGAAAGTGGACAAAAGAGACGGATTAAAACAC